>NW_017537023.1:462621-488625 GCF_001853355.1 Bactrocera latifrons
GTCACCCTGATCACTTTGGTATATATAACCCTATATCTGACTCTTTTAGTTTTAGGACTTACAAACAACCGTTATGTGAACAAAACTATAACTTTGTTGCGAGAGTATAAAAATATATACACACTTGTTTACATAATCGAAAATTCTTAGTAATATACGACACTTAGTGATATGAGCCAAACTCCAAAGTGTTATCGAATGTTTAAGAAAAACTATTCTCGAAATGCATTTATCAAATCAAACATGTCAAATTAGTTAAAGTGAAATAATGTCAACGAGCATTTCACAAAGCCGCCTTTTGAATTGGGCAATACATCAAAGCGAAGACACACAGTTGTTCCTAAGTAAGATGCAGTTATATTATGTGTTTACGAATTTGTATGTTTGTACATTAATTTATCTTTTCATGTATCTTGAACGATATACAAACAATTATTGCGTCGATCACATAATTATTAATGGTTGAAAACGATCGATGTTGTTGTTGTTTGTAAGTATAAAAGTCAAGGGTAGCTACAGATGGGAGCGTAGATGATGACATGAAAGCAACATATTTGAGATTAATTCTTGGAAAAGTGTTATTCGAGCAGTTTGTGAATATAATATCATACAATAGTGGTATTTGACTTCTTACTGTTCAAGTCCAATTTTTAATAATTTTGCTGGACATAACTGGTTGAAACTGAGTTTTGGTTTTATAATTACGATTTCTTGTCGCATACTTTTCTGATTATGTTCAATCTACTGTAGCTTTCCGATATACCGCTATCCTCTGTTGTCCGAAGCTTTGAGCCTTACGTAGAAACAACGACTGGTTGGAACAAGCGCTCTGGGTTTATATTGTTCCATGTATGTCAAATTAAAATTGTTGTTACTACTCTGTAGCATTCACGGTTTTCTAATATATCCTCAGGAATAATTTATCTACAATAACAATATAGACCACTGATCGCTCATAATAAAGTAACTTTTATACCAAATACAAGGTGTTTTCCAAAGTAAGCAGGACTTTAAAAACAAAAACAGAACAGATATTTTTTTCGGCAAAATCAATTTATTTTATAATATTTAAAAGTCTCCTTCTGCTTCAACACAGCATTATTTTGCACGGTTCAAAAGCATGCCGAACGAGTATTTTAGCTCGTTGGCCGGTGTAAGCCTTTTGAATGACCTCTACATCTGCATAACGGTTTCCTTTCATGGGCAAATGCACTTTTCCGAAAAGGAAGAAGTCGCACGTTGCCATATTAGATGAATACGGGGAGTGATTAATGGTTAAAATGTGATTTTTGGTCAAATAAACCTCTTTAATGATGTCCTTCGAATGTTGGATTCTGAGCAATTTTTGGTCGTCAGTCAATTTGTGCGGAACAAAACGTGCAAACACCTTTCGTAAGCCAAAATGTACGGTCAAAATACGATAAATCGATGTTTTGGAGATGTTCAATTCCATTTCCATGTATTTTAATGATGATTTCGGCTGATTTTTGATGAATTCAAGCACAGTTTCGATTGCATTTCCGGTGATCATGGATTTTGATTGGCCCACATGTTGAACGTCATTTATGTACTCACGACCACTTTGCAAACGTTGAAACCACTCGTGCACTCTGCTGCGGGATAAGCAATCAACGCCATAAACTTGTTTCAGCAATTGAAACGTTTCGGTAAAAGTTTTACCAATTTTAAAACAAAATTTAATGTTGGCTCTCATTTCGCACCGGTAACACAAACATACTGACACTTAAAACGCAATAACTTCACTTCAAATGGATGAAATGTCATGAAATTCGCACTGAAAAATCGATAATAATAGCACCACACCATGTACATTAAACTTATTAAGGAGCGGGGTCACGCCAATTTTTTTTTAAATTTTAAATGGAGGAGTGTCCCTCCCTAATCTGTTCTGTATCTTAATTCACGGTTTAGTTATGTTTTTTTTATACGCAAGACAGACAAAAAATATTACAAGGAAAATATTCCGCGAAAAATTTTGGAATAGACCTCTGAAATGAAGATGAAACTTCAGTTCATCATTTTTATATGAAATTAACAAAATTTTAACAAACCAATGGATTTCAAACCACTGTAAAACATCGTGATGTGGCAGCGAAAAAGCGGTTCACAATATTGTTACTGATATCGAGTAGTTTGAAAATGTTTTGAATCCTAAACTCGCAAACAAATATTTCTCTGTACATACATATTTGTATGTCGCGCTGTGTTATGTGGGTAAGTAATATTTCTATGATATAGGTATTTCATTGTCGGATATTTTATACAAAGGCAACTTGTAATATTTGCCATTGTGCGAGAACAAACACGAGAAAGACATTTGGTCAAACATTGCGTGTAATTAATTGACTTCTCAGCGAAGACGAACTGCTGAAAGACTGACGGGCACCTTAGAATTATTGCCACAAGTGTTTGCTGCTTGTCAGGGGTTGTTTTGCAGCCTTTGTTGTTGTTATTTTTGATTTGCTCTTGTTGTTTTATAGCTCTTGTTGCTGTTTTAGTAAAGAAGTGAAAGATGTCTTGTGGACCGCCCATCTTTCATTGGCAGCTAGCTGCTTTGCGGGGGCACAACTCGATTATTAGAAGTAAAGCATGATCCATTTCAAGGAGCCCTACTTTAAAAAAAAAACACAGAAACTTCAATTTAATGACGATGTTTATTATGATTCGAAAGAATCTACTTTGGTATTTACTTTGAAGATTATCTTTTTTAAATGTTGGCCATGGCTACGTCTCAGATGTTCCTTCCGTTGAGTCCAATTTAAGATTACTCGTTTGAGCATTTCGTCCAGTAACTGGTGAATGACACACGTGATGTTTTGCTCCAAGGCCTGAATCGAAGCCGGATTGTCTGTATAGGCTTTAGTCTTTACATATCCCTACATGAAAAAGTCTACTAGTGTAAAGTCTCTAGTGTAAAGCACACGATCTTAGTGGACAATCCAATGGCCCAAAACGTGAAATTATCTACTCACCGAAGTGTTTCAGGTATCCATTGGTCGGTTATGATGGCGTGATAACTGTCGACATTGGCGACATACTAAATCGTTTTTTTTCTTCTGAATGAAATGGCAGCTCTCCTCAGGTTTCGCTTCGTCCCAATTTTATTTGTTTACTTGTTTACATACCTATTGAGTCAGAAATAGGGCTCATCGCTGAACAAAATTTGGCTCGAAAATGTCCGATCTTCTTGGAACTTTTCAAGAGCCTATATAGCGCAAGCTGTAATTTGTACGCTTTCAATTCAAGATCTCGACTTAAATTGCGGCAAGTCATTCCATACGTCAGTCCAAATTGCTGTGAACGGCCCCGACGGCTGCTATATTTTTTCACTTCATGCGGGACGTGGTCTACTCGGTCGAATATATCCAATAATAAATGCTAGATCTAAAGATTTCTTGATGATGTTGTGAATAGTACGCTCAGTAGACCGTTTATATTGACCATAAGTGGACCTAAGCACGCGAGCACATTCTTTACAGAACATGAATTTTCATAGTAAATGATCTGCCAAGAAAAGACTATTGAAAAAAGTACCTCTACTTGGACCAGCCGTTATAGTCTATTGTTGTTGTAGCGGAGGAATTCTACCGAGTTGACAGTCCTTGGCAGGATAAAAATCCGTGTGCGTTCCGATTACGTAGACCCGACCGCAGTGGAAACGGAAGAACTTATAGTACATATCGTTCTACACGGTGCTATGCTATGTGGCGCTATGTTATGGGGTGCTATGCTATATCTTATGTTAGGGCTATGTTATGTGGAGTTATATTATGCGGAGTTATGTTATGTGCTGTTATGTTATGTGGAGCTATGCTATGTCACGCTATGTTATTTGATGCTAAGTGGTGCTACGTAATGTGTTGCTAAGTTATGTGTTTCTATGTTATGTATTGCTATGTTATGTGGAGTCATGCTATGTACTGCTGTGGTGTTATGCGGTGCTATACAATGCTATGCCAATGGGTGTTATGTGGTCCTATCTTATGCTATGTGACACTATGCTATGCAGTGCTGTGTGCTCTACTATAAAGTTGCATTGCGCCGCCTTCACGCATTGCCAGCTTCGTGCATACAACTTCCAACGTGTCGAGCGAGCTGTGTTTAACTTCGGCAGATACCGTGTAGGCATAAATACGTGTGTGCTTGTGTATATGTCGGAGCAGTCGTGTGCGCCGGCATTTACTGATAACGACTTTTTGAGACAATTGACAAGTTGAAATATTACCTCTTCGACACTCACCTGAATTTGAACTGCAAAAAAAAAAAAAAAACCAATACCAATACAACGACAATATAGTGTAGTGACAAATATTAGAATATCGCCTTCGTGGCATATGAACACATACATACATACGTATGTACATTGCTGCATGTTAGTTAGTCTGTATGTATGTATATAAATGCCTAATATCACTATCTCTAGCAGCACCGGCACCAGCACCTAAAATTTTACCTACTTCCACCCTGCTGCCTCACATGCGCGGCCGTTTGTTCGACGTGAGAGTTAGAAGCGATATGGTCGACGACATTTGTATGACAGTAAAAAACGGTAATGAGCTGCGATCGCTATTGTATCTCTAGCGAAGGTGGCGGGAAAAAAGAAATACATATTAAACAAATACGTAAAGAAAATGCTCCACTTGTCGCTCCCGACTGCAATTATTCATATGAATTTGAAAATTTTCAGTCAATATACAGACATACCTACAACCAAAGATACTTGACTATTAACCCGTGCCGTTAGATATGCTCCGCTATATATTCCATATATATATGTGAGTAACTATCTATATGTATTTTACATTCATATATATGCAGTTATATATCAATATGTCGTTGTGTTCTGATGTCGTGTTGGCCACATTTTCAATGTGGCATTTTAAAGTACACCGAATTTTCGAAGCATTCAGTTTCGATTTGATACGCGACAGGTGAATATTGTCGAACGCTGTGATAAGAAGTTTCCAACCGAACGCGATCGCGTGGCCCACAAATGTCCGACAAGTATCCAAGTAGGGCTGTTGGTTGTTGAAAAGTTCTTTGGTGCTTCGCAAAGCCTTCACTTTGCAATTGTTGTTGTTGTTGTGTATTATAATACATATATAGAATATATGTATGTATGTATGTGGTTGGTATATTCTGGATCATGTCTGCGCCTAAGTTGCGAATTACTTGAGCCAAATGAATAGAAACTGTCACAATTGTTTAAACAAAAGTTTGTTCGTTTGGCTTAAGTTATTTTCAAACTTAAGTGGCAACGACTTGGCCAACAGGGCATTTTGACGCGCGCACACAAGCGCATCTGATTGTGGAATAAATATAGATACTAGCGTATATACTATAAAGTGATCGACGCTATAATGTTATTACGTGGCTTGACGGCAGTAAGTTCTACCTATCGGTTTATGAAATACTTGTAATATTTGTAATATTTTTTAATTGTCTCTTAAAATCCCTAGAAAGCGCTAGCAGAGTAGTGGCTATCAACAAGCTATAAAACCCTTAACCTTCATACATCTTGCTGTGTTAGATTTCCATGCGTTATTGTTGTTGTTGCTTTAATGGTGCAATTCGAGCGCTATCGAGAGCAGAGCTGTTGAGCTAATGGGGAATTTCAATGATAATATGTTTCGAGAGGGTTGAGTGGCGGTGGGAAAAGAAAGCTGTTATTGTTATGCACAGCATAAGCTGTCCTTGATTAGCCGCTTTTTTGCTAGCCATGTAGGAGCTCCATTACATGAGAAACATAATTATTCAGAGGAATTCAGTAAATGAATGTATGTAGACATCTCATTAAAGTAGTGGCTGGACCTTTCTTATCCGACCTGTATTAGAGCCAACTGTTTGTTCGATTCAGTGCTCTTTAAGGTCCCTAGAATCGAGAACATCTATAAGATAAGTGTGAAAGAGCTCAGTTCGGTTATAACATTTCATATTTTCCAAATTTAAAGGATTAAAGCCAGGAAATTACCTTAAGGAAAATAAGGTCTGTTAGTTGTATGGGGTCTAGGGCGAGTTTTCATACGATTTTATTTTCATTCTTAGCTCAAATATGCACCGTTAAATATAAATCCCACACTCTTAATAACCCTTTAATAAGGCACATATTCCCGATATATGCGGTATAAAGTCACCAGGAAGTTCGGAAATCTTTATATTAGGTATATGAGGGCTAAAGGAAATATTGACCCTATTCAATCCATTTCTAATACACCGACATACTATTATCAGGAAAGCATTCTCTGTGAATTTCAATTTTAAATCAGACACATTGACCAATATTTTCGGTTAAAAGTCAACTGTGGATACTGAGGTCCAAATATTCGGTGCCTAGGGGTTTCAAAAATATTTGTTCGTTTTGGACAATTTTTGGCTAAAGGCTGGCATACTCTATACGTATTACTCGTGCAAAGTTATATCCCTTTATATTGCTTGATTCTTGATTTGCATACTCGAAAATGATCATCATCAGAGTAAGAAATTTTTACATCCGACTAGAATATTTAAATTTTCATATCTTGGATGAAAATGGAAGTTCTTTCTTAGAGTTTCTAAAAGTCGATCTCATTGCCATCATTTTAAACTTCATATATTCTTCTATAAAGAAATACATATAATACAATCATGACCGAAGTTTTAATACTCTTCACATATGCATTTCTTACAGCAAATATCTATGCTTGTTCTTTCTAGCCACGTTCTCAGAACAAAAAGTTCTCATTACAAGAACTTGATTTTCATTGATCAGTTCCCATATCGGCAGCTCAGACAAATGAGCAGCTTCTTAGAAAGCAAAGGACGTGCTCGAAATATTAGATCGATATCTCTAGACTGAAGGACTAGTTCGCAATAATGCAGATAGACGTACTGACGGGCAGACAGATATACGGACATGACAAAATCGGCTTCTTAGAAAGAAAAGGACGTGCTCGAAATGTTAGATCGATATCTCTAGACTGAGCGGCTCAGATTGTCTCGCTGATCATTTATAAATACTTTCCAGTGCCTACAAAGTTTACTTTGGGATATTGGTATTTTGATCAACCCTTATTATAATATCTCAATATATATATATATATATAGTCGAGTTTAAAACAGCTCGCCAGTTGCTTATTCTTTACGCAATTTGAGATACCAAGTGCAGCCAGATTCTCCTCCATTTGATATCTTCCACTAAGTGGGGGTTTTCCTCTATTGCCCCAGGCGCGTACCTCTACCAGCCAGCATAGCCGCTGTCTCTCTTTAATTCTCTAAACTATGTCGATGTCGTCATAAGACTCGTTGCCAAACCGTAAAGTACCATTAATTTTTAAAGAAACTTTCTCTCGAAAACGCGTAACGACGACTGATCAGATATTGTCATCGTACATGCCGCTACACCACATAGCAGGACGAGAATGATGAGGGTAATAGCATCTATTGGCAAGCGCAATTGTGCGTTGGATTTCGAAGCTGACATTATTGTTGGTGTTAATGCTGATGCCAAGATAGACGAAATTATCTACATACGACTTCGATGTTATGTCTGTCAACAGTCGCGAATGCGACGACTGTTTGTTTGAGTACAGGAGACATTTCGTCTTGCCCTCGTTTACTACCAGACCCATTTGCTCGTTTTCTTATCCAGTTTGCAGGAAGCAGAACTAACGGCGTGGATGTGGAGGCCAATGATATCAATATCACCAGGATATGCCAGCAGCTTATCCTAAAAAATATAATGTCTTCGCGATTCAGCTCTGTAAGCTGTACATGTACTTTTATGTACATATTGTTGTTTAGTGACTTTAGTTTTTATGGAAGGCGAATCATCCCTCATCAGGGTTTTGCGCTGGGTTAATAGAAAAAGCACGTCATATTTAGTGTTCAAATGCACTTATGTAAATTAGTTAATTAGTTGAAAATAGTGGTATTTACTAGGCAGTTAATAACTGTTGCTCTGATTTTTTCCGAGTATACAAAATATTATTAATATGAATAACGAAAGTTTTGGACTTTTCCGTATTCCTTGTCTTAACGAAAATACTTCCCAGCGTTGCATGAACACTTCTACAGCAATTAACTCCTAAATGAGCAGTTAGTATTAAATGTAAAGCAATTAATATTTCAGTCGCTGAAATTACTTAAACTCTATAATTAGTGATTTGTGCTGGCTGGGCATAAAGTCTGAAACCTCTGCTATTACAGCAGTGTTACAAAAGTAGCCTTTAAGTAACTTGTTTATTTAGAACTTTGATATCGATGCCAGCTTAACACCGTCGCGTTCATGGCATAAATATATAAATTATTCAAAAATTGACATTTATTATATTTATTAATTTCGATCTATTTATTTGTGTGGCGATAACTTATCTATGCGCCTTAATTAAATAATAAACGGTAACCTGTTGCCTAATTTTTACGAATTAGTTCGTTATGAAATTGCCAAAAAGTGATAAATACTTACCGTTGAATACAGTGACTTGTAGTAGCATGGCTTATTCTTGGAATATATATTTCATGGAATATATATATTTCCTGAATTATAACATATACTATTGGGTCTGGCCACTCGTTGCTGTGGTATAGATTTTATACTATTATTCATGTCATAAACTATTCAATACAGTGAAAATTTTATTTGCGAATAAAGGCGAAACCGTTTTTGTCGGTATAGGAATCCAAAGGATGGTAGTTAAGATTTAATTGTGAATATGTTCATACAAATAAATTATATTGGAAAATATAATGGATTTTAGGCTGCTTTCTCAGTGTCTGGTTGCCAGTCTTTCTGTCCTGTTAATAGAGTTGTCCGCTTAATAGCGCTTTCACTGTATTTTTTATTTATGAATATTTTTCACCAACGTATCTTCTAAGTTTGCTCGAACTGCATACAGTGTGCTAAATTTTACTAAAATCGGTTCAGTAGCTTAGGAGTTCATCGCGAACAAACAACGTGACACGTCATTTTAATATATAAATATGTATATATAATATATTAGTAGTCTGAAAAATAGGTTCCTAGACATCTTAAAGGAAGGCTCTCTAAGCATAAGTTATCAGAGACCGTTTTATAGAACAGAAAGAACAAAACAAAAAGCTTTCCGATTTATAAAGATTTTTGTTCGTTGAGTTATAAAATTCATAGCAACAAATATTGTCCTTAAAGTAATCGAAATTTAACCGTTTATAACTTTTAAAGGGTTAGGTCTACGAAAAAATCGCAACAGTCCATTCTATAGAGCATTCAATTTCCTATAAAATTCATGCAACGAGATATTTTTTGAAGTAACTGGAAGCGATATATGATTTTTTCTATATGACAATAACAAAAAATCAAAAAGAGTTTGGTCCTCCTTTCTGTAACAATCAAAAGTTCATACTTGTAGCGTCTTTCATAGAGGTGTCGAGGAACATATTCTTCAGAGTACTAAGCGAAAAAATATGCATATCTTTTTGAACCACCTTAGTATATAATTTAATTAATTAATAAACCAATGTCCATATTCATAGGTATGTATGTATGTGTTTGCTTAAAGAAATTTATAGCTTTTTGATTTAGCGCATTTCAACTACAGTAGCGGAATAATTCCATATCTCAAGCAGATAATGATTGATAAAGTAGTGACCACGACATTTCATGGGTTTTTATCACTTTAGAGCTTTCGTATTATGTGTGTCAGCCGTATATTTTGCTTATTAATGGTTTATTATACCATATAGTCCCCAATATGGGTTAGTGCTATTAACTTTGATTTTTACGTTCAAATTCAAGCTGCTGATATTACGGTATTATACAAAAACAATAAAGTACCAAGTAATACATATATTTAATAAATTAAGTTTGAAATAATAAAAAGTCAAACGTGTGGCGATTGTTCCGATGCGATAACAAAATTTTGGAAGGTGGATGTGGACAATTAAGATTGGATAATTACTTATTTCATATTTATCTCACAATTTTTGCACACGCCCATCTGTTCTTCCACTAAATTAAAAACCTTAAGGCGAACACTGTAATCTGTAAATCTGTAATCTACTTTCAAAAGAACAATGGTTGCCATGAACACACAACAAAATTACTTTGGTAATGTGGGTCAAAGGTCAGGTGTTGAAAAATTGAAAAACAAGAGAGAAATAAGCTAAGAAGACTTGAGAAAATCCACACACAGCTTACACTACTTCTCATGAATTTCTATTTGTACCATTCGCATGAAAAAATATTCTAAATTCTTGATGGGATTCGTGGTCGAATTCGGTTTGGGATTCATGGTGGAAAAGAGACTTCTTCCCGTGTCCTGGCATTAACCCTGGTGGTTCTTCAAGAAATCGCTGATTTGCGCCCATGCCCCGTCTTCTATGAGCGGTTAGAGCAGACCTACGAGAGCTGCCCCCACCAAGTTGTCAGCATCGGGCTTGGCGTCTTTAACGCCATGGGGGGAAACAAGGTAAATTTGGCACAATGAACGATAAATTCAGCCCCCATGATGAAACACCCCCAAATGGGATGAGGCTGATCGACTTCGCCGGTACCCGAAAATGGTTATTTGTAGCACTAGATTCCAGCATAGAAAAATTCAACAAGCTACCTGGGTGTCTCCGGATAGACGGATGACACGTTCCCAGCGTTTTAGACGTGCAAATGCTCCGAGGTGGACCAATATGGTCGAAATCTGTTGTCCAATCACAACAGTCAGTCTAACGATTTTCTACTCGACTTGTACTCCTGCTCTCTGAGAGCACTCATTAGCAACTCGGCACAAGCGGACTGTGGCATTGCATTTCAAGCTTCTTACATACAACTGCAAAGGAAACCATTGGTTTTCGTAAAATACGAAGAACAGCTGGTGCGATGAAGAGTGCCGTATCTCACTGGAAAGAAAACAAATTGCCCACCTCGCAATCTTACAATCGACCACAAAACGTATGGAATGGAATAAATACCGTGAGTTGAAGAGGGAAGCGAGACGCATTTGCAGACAAAAAAAGAGAGAAGTCGAAAATCGTGAGTGAGAGCTTGACAAATTGTCCGAAAGTGATAATATTCGAAAATTCTACGAACAGATGCGACGACTAATAGAAGGTTTCAAGGCCGATGTATACTCTTTTAGAACTGCCAGAGGTTATCTAGTGACTGATGGCTAGAGTATACTGAAATTATGGCGGAAATACTGCTCCAGCCTGCTGAATGCCAGCGAAATTATAAAACCTGTAAATAGTGAATCCGATTCCAAAATCGATGACGATGTAGCAGACGTTCCATTGTGCGACCATGAAGAAGTTCGAAAAGCAATTATCCCTCTGAAAAACAACAAAGAAACGGCGGGAACGATGGACTGCCGCGGAGCTATTCAAATACGACGGTGAACAAAACTTTAAGAAAATCGCCTGCGAAGGTAATATTGGCTCGGTAGCAAACAAATTCAGCATATTTTTTAACAAACAAGTTATTTTCGTTTCTTTTGTATACTTTTCTTCCCGTTTAGCTGACATTGAATGCCCACTTTATTAGTTGAAATAAATTGCACGCCAGAATTCTATTGCATTGATATGTGGCACACTATTTGTTCAGAAGAAATGTACATGCTGATAACTCTTTTGAAATATTTATAGTTGGTTAAACATACACACACATACATACCATATATGTATGCATATATGTACATTTGGCGGTATACTAAGTAATGCCAACTACTTAAGAAAAGCATATAGATGTACCATACTATGCAATATACATACATACATACATATGTGCAAGCGCGCACCAGAGCCGCCATATAGATGTTAAGAAAGAAAGCTCGGAAAAACTTATCAATTTGAGTGACAACCGGAAATTAAAGTCAAAATAACATGATTGTTGAATTTGTAATTACTTAGTTGTTATGTCACACCAACACACCAATCCATATAAGTGTATGTATGTTACATTAACATGTATCAAATATATATTTTTATGTACATATTTGCGATCCATATCATATTCTGGGAAATATGTATGTATGTACATGCCACACATTAGAGATATTATAGTATTTAGGGCACTCTAATTTCGAAGTAAATCGGTTATTGACTTCAATAACGCCAAAAATATCTAACAATTTGAACTAATTTAAAGCTCTTGTTTAACGAGTGCTATTATTCTTTCGGAAATTATTGACAAATATCTCTGCCCGCAGAGTTTGTGAATGAAATTTCGGCAATGGGAAAGAAGACACTTATCGGTACGATTCTTAATAAATCCAGTGTTTTTTTTCATCATTATCTTCCTCATTCAACTACTTCTTTAATGATACAGAACTGTGTGAAATATAACTAAATAATAATATTACCGAAATATTCGAAAGTAATGAAATTCATTTTAAGGGGTTACATCGGTTTCCTTGGGCGAAAAACGGCCTTTTTTCAATAATTTTTTTACATATAAAAAATGAAATATTTTAATGATTTTTTTTTTTTTATTTAAAAGACTCATATTTAATAAACAATTTGTAAAGTTTTCAAAAAAACAAAAAATTTCAAAATGGCAGTCATTACGTCGCCATTTCCGGCAGTCCCTCGGAAAAAAGGTGCATCCGCGTTGTCAGCAGAACTTCTTTCAGGATCATCTCAAATAAAAATAAAAAAATACGTGTTTTAGTAAAGACAATAAACCAGGTATTAGACAAAGGAAAACAAAAAAAATGAAAGTTGGATTTTTGGCAGACGTTTTTATAAAAAAATGTAAATTTCGATGAAAATTTCCCGACATTGTTTTTTAAATAGTTGTAATTAAAAAAAGTCCTTCGTTCAAGACCTTGTAAATGATATCTCGAAGACCTGTGTAAAGTAGTTCGTGAGGAATCTTGACAACCGACTTTGAAAACATAGTTTTGAGAAAAACGCGTTTAAACCTCGAGCGTCCACATTTTCAAGGTTGTATCTCTAAAACTATTAGTCGGACCAACTTGAAAATTTAGGACAAACTTCTAGAGATATTATAGAATTTAATAAGACAAAAAAAAGTTTAGATTTTTTGAAACTGTGAAACCCATGTAACCCCTTAAGCAATAGAAATTATGAAAAAGGTCACTGTGCTTCTCTGAATGACGCTACTATTGAATGAGGTAATGATATTTTTATACCCTGAACGAAGTACATTAAGTTTATCACAAAGTTTATAGCACCCAAAAGGAAACGTCGAGGACCTTATATATATATACTTTGTATATATAAGTAATCAGCATGGTGAGCTGAGTCGATTTAGCCGTGCCGGTCTGTCTGTGTATTCACGAACTAGTCCCTCAGCTTTTGACATATTTTTCACACGTTCTTTTATTCTGAAGAAGCTACCCATTTGTCGAAACCGCCAATATCGGATCACTATATACGTAGCAAATAGCTGCATACAAGCTGAACAACCGGAATCAAGTCCTTTATATCACAAATAATATTTATTTTCAATCTCGAGAATGCCTATTCTAGCTTTATAATAGTCCTATCTTTAACACCCACTTTTCTAGACCTTGACAGCGGGTTCAGACGAAATCTCTCCTATAGCTTGGTCAAATATCGCTGGAGAAATGGGTCATCATCTAAGTTCATACGTATACTACTACTATTACGAATAGCTTCGCGAAAACGTCGCATAATACTCATATACATAGTATTCCTTGTTGACAGTTTGGCCGGTTGAAAGGAATTCAAAGTGCACCACTCCTCGATAATCGAAGAAAACTGTCAACAAAACCTTGACTTTTGACCTGTTTCGACGTGGTTTTCTCGGTTTCGGCTCCTCTTTGCTACGATATTCACCTGATTGGACGTCTTTTTTCCGGGTTCGTAAGCATAGATCCAAGACTCATCGCTAGTATTAATATGTATCATAACATCCTGGTAGTCAGAAAGCATTTTTTCACAGACGTTAATAACACACTGTTTTTTTAGTAATTTTGGAACTAATTGTGGTTTCACTTTTCTCAGGCCCACATGATCTTTCAAAATGGTATTGACTGATCCTTCTAATATTCCCACGATCCCAATAAGTTCTCAGACTGTTAATTGTCGATTATTAAGCAATAATTTCTTTATTTTATTAACAAGTTGATCATCTGTTGATGTTGATGCCCCTCCTAGACGTGGTTCGTCGTCAACGCGTTCTCGACTTCTTCGAACCAAACAAAAACACTTGCTCGCGTCAAAAAATTATCACCGAAGGTATTTTCCAACATTCTGAACGTTTCTGCCCCAGAAATTCGATTCTACATAAAAAATTCAATGGAACTGCTTTCTTGAATAATTTAACTCATTGCAATAATCACCGAATGCACTTTATGTACTTCAGACGGACAAACATATACTAAATACTAATGATTATTTTGATGTTTGACATTTGTCACAGATATCACTATCTGTATGAGTTTTTTTTTTTTTTGTTTTCATCATGAAGAATCGGTACAATACGCATACATACGCATACACATATCTTTTATTTTGAAAATTTCTTCATTCGAGTTCCAAAAGCTCTGTTATACATATATTTTTTTCAGAAAAAGTTTTGCGATTTTTTGCTCTAAAAATTAGTTTTCAAGTCCAATATTAGGAAATGTTTTTTTGCATTCGTATTAATTTGAGTTCTGGTTAAACTATAACCAAAGACAGTAAAAGTCAAATTTGTTGTTATTTACACAAAAATATATTCAGACTTCAAACCAACTCCACCAAAAAACCAACATTCCACCACTCTATTTATTATTATGCATGACATTATGCAAATAAGTGCAAAAAACTTTCGAAGTTTATTCAAGGACGATGAACTTGTGACAAGGCACTTCTACATAAGTCTATACTAACTAAATTCGATGAATTACTGTTTGATTAACAAGAATTGACGAGTAACATTTATTAGAAATCAATTCACCAAAATCAATCACAAACAATGTTATATAATATATGCCACGATAACAACAAATACTCGAAATAATAGATTTTGTGAAAGAAAAAGAATTCTATGCTCGGTATGGAAGAGTACCCAAATTTTCTACTTTGTTTTAGAAAAAACTAATGTTATGCGCCTGCTTTAATACTGAAAGTAGTAAACGTTATATTCTGCATTAACTGACTTTTAGAGGCCTACCGCAGATTCGAGGAGTAGTTTGAACCCAATTATACTGCCAATAACTTAAGTAAATTGGTGGGTCTCTAAAACTAGTTGACCAAGTAGCACCAAATGTCCTAGATAACATTTCAACCTAATTTTAACACAGTTTTTTAATAACTAACTACGAATCATAACCAATACTGATTTCCATTAAAACACATGTTGACACAAATCAGTTACTTTTTCTTTTGAATGCAGGGTGCACCAGAATAGATGGAGGTCGGAATGAAAAGAAAATAGAATCCCTTCATTCACAATGTGACATGACGGAACATATCACCCTCAAGACCTTTTCCATGCATTTGCCGGCAGCCAAGCGTAAAGAGGCAACATCCTCGATATCAATTTCTACAGACTGTTTTAATTCGTTCAAAAAAGAGTTGCAAAGTAATGGTACTTTTTGAATCTCTAATAAATTTTGTGTTGCACAAATTTGAATAAGAACTCACACATGTTTAGACTTGTACTAAATTGAGGTTTCCAAATATATCTCAGGTACTTAGATAAGCATAGGTTAGGTTGACTAAAGAGGCTGATTACTGGTACGGTCAGCAACAATCCATTTGGATTGCCAGAGACGCTTGTCCATTGTGATAAACAGGACTCCTAGGTATGAATTAAAAATACCATCGTATTTTGACAAAACGCCTGAAACCAGCCACAAATTTATTAAGGTGACTAATATCAGTTCCCGCCAATTCGGAGGCGCGTGAAATGTATGGCAACCGAGATGCTTCACGATTAGTTTGGTAAAAGCTGGACAGAGGAAAGTGTCCAGTTTTGTTTTGACCTCATTTTACTTATTGCAAATTTGACAAGTTGTGTCCAGTGTCCGGTTAGGACGACAGTTATTGCTAGCAGTTCAATGAACCTTTTCAAATTAACTCTGGTTGCTGACCAACGTTTGCAGAGTTGACTCGAAGCCCATACATCCAGCGCACCATGGAATTTCGGTATTAATATCTTATCTTGGAAACTCATCGACTTTACAATGTCCGAAGATTCTGCTTTGGCCAGACACCTCCGCTTACGCGGTTATAGCCAGTCAGCGTGCCACTCGTTCTTCCTTTTCACTGTTTGGCACCAAATGGAGATTTCAAGTGTAGCCAGGCCCTGCTCCATTCGGTCTTTCCTACGCAGTGGATATTTTCCTCTTCCATACGCCGCGAATACTCTCAGACTTGGAGTTTTTCATCCACATAAACGACATGACCTAGCCAGCGTAGCCGCTGTCTCTTGGCCAGACACCTAGACAAGTTTAATATGAATTAGTTTGATGCTACTACTTTGAGGCCATGTGCTCCTTGACTACCTTTGAGCTCACTGTCAATGAGCTTTTAATATTTTAAGTCTTTGAGATAGCGACATGCTTTGTACAATTTGGAAAGTAGTTCGAAAAATGTGGTAGTCCCTCCCAAATACAGCACTAAGACAAGGTGTATGTGTACTGAAACAACATATATATGTATCGGGATGAATTGGGATTCCTTCTTTAATAAAAAAAACAAGAAAAAACGTCGGCTGCACCGAAGCTAATATACCCGTCATAGGTGCATTTCCTTTAGTAACTATATGCTCACTTTATATGGGGGCTATATTCTATAGTAATCCATGTCAAATTTCGTGAAGATACCATGTCAAATGCGAAAGTTTTCCATACAAGCCCTTGATTCCGATTGTTCGGCTTGTATGGCAGCTATATGCTATAGTTAGCCGATTTGAACAATTTCTTCGGAGATTACATTGTTGMCTTAGGAAATAATCTGTACCAAATTTCGTGAATATACCTTGTCAAATGCAAGACAAGTTCCATACAAGAACTTTTTTCCGATCGTTCAGTTTGTATGGCAGCTATATGTGGTCCGATATCGGCAGTTCCGACAATTGAACAGCTTCTTGAAGAGAAAATGACATTTGCAATATATACAGACAGACGGATATGGCTATATCGACTCAGTTCAACATACTGATAATTTATTTATATACTTTATAGAGTCTCCCCTATGTATAATATACCCTGTTCAGGGTATAAAAAACATCATAGATCGGGTATAAAAATATAAGTATTTAATATAGTTTACACGAATTATATTATCTATGACTAATCGGGTGTTATAATAAAGCAAAATTCAGTAAATCTTATAAAAGTTCCAAAATATTACTTGTTTCATAAAATTACAAAATATTTTCGGTAAAATTGGGACACTCTTCTTTATATCTCATGTAGTAAATAACTTCATTAAAATTTTCTTTTCATCTTTGACATTGTCTAATCTCAAAAGCTTAAGTAAGTTCGTCGCTGACAAAAACCATGATCCATAATTTTAATTTATCCTTCTATCTTTCTACGCAAAGTGAACATTTTGGAAAACTATTGACTGAGCATAACTAATAACTAATAATTTATATAGCATTTAAAACATCAAAATACATACATATGTATATATTCGGTTTGAAAGGCAATGACATGAAAGTGAATTTCCCCGAAACTGCCACAAAAGTGGGGTAACAACTGAATTACTGCATAAGCTGTGATTACTCCCACGCCTACAAAGGCGAATCCTTGACAGTTGCGCAAGTGCTCATGCAGTTAGGTGGCATGCGATAGCGGTAAACTTGGAGGTGAAGTGGCGGTTAATACAACAATAAAATAACGCTTGTTGGCCTTAAATACGAAAACATTTACGAAGATTTGCAAACTTTTTTCAAACACACACACACATATACACGAATACTTGTGGATATAGGAAAGTACTGTTATGAAGGAGGTGAAAATGCAAAACTTCAGACAGGGAATCAATTTCATGTTTTCAAAGGCACGCAAGAGCAAATAGCGCAACAGCAGCAGCTATGAAATCAGCAACAATATGAGCAACAACAAATTGGAAAACTATAAATACATAATAAATAAATAAAGGGTGCTTTTTTGGAAGTGAAAAACTTTTATCTGAAGTAAAATAAAAACAAGAAAAAACTTTAACTATAATTTTATTTTTTACAACACGCCAGTTGTTCTTCCTTTTCACTTTTTGGCAGCAATTGGAGATTCCAAGTGTAGCCAGGTTCTTCTCCAGCTGGTGTCTCCGACGGAGTAGAGTTGTCCTCTTTCTCTGCTTCCCCAAGCGGGTACTGCGTCGAATACTTTCAGAGCTGTCTCTTAGTTCGCAGTCCTATATCTCGTTCAGCTCATCGTTCTATCGAACGTATTTGCCTTCTTCCAATTTGCCGGACCAATGTACATAGTATACTTCAAGCCGAAGCCTTCAGCCATTTAGGAAAGCTGCGCATCTAGCCTCTAATGCATCAACAAACAACTCCAGAGTTGTCTACGTGGACTGCCAAGCAGCAATCAAGATTTTAACATCGTCTCGCATGTCGGCCAGAATTGACATGGGAAGCAGGGCAACCGTAGAACTGACCGATCTTACTTTTACCAAAAGCCAGATCATAAAGGCATCGAGAGCAATAAGATAATGGACGAGATTGCCAAAAGACATTGAAAACCCAATACGTTGTCTATACGACGATCTGAACGCAAGCATGGTAAGAACATAATTGCAATACTCATTGGTTACAGTCTAGTGGCGGCGCAAACCTACACAATGAGGCTGACAGGTTGAGAGATTTCTGTAGGAAATGACCAGAGTAAGGCACCAGAGAAACAATGAAGTATCTTTTGTGTACTTATCTCGCTTTGCTAAGACAACAAATTTTTGCATTTGGGTTACCCACAGTATAAGACGCTATAAGAAGAAGTTAGTGAGGCCACAGAGTCTATTGAAACTCGAACCAAGCGCAGGTATCTTAAGTATGACTGTAACGGAATTCCACTTGGTATAGCAAAGGAACAAAACTGGTCTATGCGTGGCTCTTTAGACTAACCTAACCACGCCAGAAATAATTGCATTTGGGTTCACCAAGGTATGAGACAATAAACGGAGATGCGTTAGCGAAGTCCAGAGTCTGTTGAAATTTAAGCCAAGCGCAGACATCCTAAAGATGATTTTTTCTCATGGACTTCGTAACGGAACGGTACAGCAAATTGGTCAAAAAGTGGCTCATTAACCTGTCAATTGGAGGGATAGGAAATTGTATACCCCCAAAATCAGCACCCTTTATAAATGCACGTGCATTAAAGTTTGGTGAAAGGAAACTGGAAGTGTGGGGCGCAAATGTAACGGTATATATAAGTGTGAGTGTCGTTTGTACGACAGCAGGAGTTCTTGGGGAAATTATTGTATTTTAATATAAATAACAAGCAAACAAAAGGCGAGGACAATATGAACATACAAGTCCATGACAGTTGTTGGAAAAGAGTTTCGCGCGGCGACACGGCACACAATTGCATATAAATTCGTAACAAATAATCATAATCGGAACAAACGAAAAACATCAGTCACTCCATTTTTATAGGCACTCACAACAATTCGTTTGCGCATTTAATTCACTCGGTTACCACACGTCAGGCAGGCGACTTACAAATCCTTTCGGTTCCGAGCTGCACGCACTTCTGTTGCAAAATTTTGTACAAATATAATTAGTTGTTGCACACTGTTATATAAAGTTGTGTATTTTTAGTAAAAGTGTGTCTAAAAATAAATGAAAACCGAAGTTACGAAAATTCCAACGCATAAAATTTAAATAAATTTATTGTCAACCGAAACAAGTGACAGTTGCCAGTTAACGAGTTGCATGTCGTCGTTAGACGATTGGAATCATTCACTTTGTGGCAGTCAAAGTGAAATGAACACTTGGAAGGGCAAATTGCTGACGGACGTGCCGTTCGGGCATGTGCTCATAGTGAGCGGGAAAGTGAAACCGAATCCAAATAAGTAAATATTAAAGTTTTTTAAATTACAGTACTTAAAAATAATTTTTTTTTAGAATTTGCTTGGACCTAACCGATAATATAAAGGGTCAAAATGAGAGTGAAACGGTTTATCTGAAGATTGAAGCGAATTTCCGAGAGAATCAAATAATACGGAGCATGTTTATGCCGGGAGAGGGTTGGCAGCAGGAGGAGATATCGAAGAACTGGAAAGCTGATGGACCAAAAAATCCGCTGGTGCCTGGTGAGTAAAACTTAATATAAAATGTATACATAGTACACATGGAAAGGCAAATTGGTGAAAACTAAATTGAAATTTAAGCTTTCTTTGTAATTTTGAACATTTCGATCCGATTTTATTTATTAACTGTTATCATGCCAGGGTTTCATTAAGGTACCTCACATACAATCAGCCATCATATAGAGTAAAGTCAACTGAGTGTTCGAAAATCCTGTACAAGTTATAAGGGGGCTTGCTTAAGTTATCGCTCAATTTTATCTATTTTAAGAACAAATACACACTGTTATGAGTAAAACACGCTCTGTAATTTTCATTGAGATATCTCAAATATTAGGCGATATAAGCGGTTTAAAGCCATCCGGATAATAGGGACGCTATAAAAGTAGACCGATCGAGATAGCAAACGACGCCATATTTTTCCCGCTCTTTTGATATTTCCCTTCAGTAAGGTTTGCCATTTCCTCATGGAGAGATATACGATCTAATAACGCATCGAAATTGTTAAAATTTACTACCCGAATTCGGAGTTAGTGGCCTCAACTTTAAGAGCGCTACGTACAATTTATGGTCGCTAAACAAATGTTTTCGGGCAAGTGACACAAATAAGTGCCTGTAGTGTCTAAAATATTGCTGCTGCTATCGCATTAGTTATTGAAGAAGAACCACATCAATCTCTCACACGTCGTTCTCGAGCGTTAGGCATTTCTGTAACGTCGTTGTGGCGAAATTTTCGAAAAGATCTTAATTGATGGAAGAACCACCAAAATCGTCGTGCGTTCGTGAATTGGGCTGAGCAACAACTTGAAAATTATCTAGATCTTTATCCAAAAATCATCTTCTGCGAGAAGGCTTATTTCTAGCTGAATGGCTTTGCCAATAAGCAAAATATGCGTTATTGGTCAGGCAGAAATCCACACTTACTCCATGAGTCAGCATTGCATTCCGAAAAAATTACGGTTTGTTACGGTTTATGGGTCGTACTTCTACTTTGATGATAAAGATCGGCACGTTAGTGTGAATAGGAATCACTACCGCTCAATGATAACCGAATATTTTTGGCCCTAATTGGGTGATATGGACTTGGACAATATATGGTTACAACTGGACGGAGCCACAAGCCACACAGCGAATGTCACAATCGATTATTGAGGTTGACATGTTGGGTGAACGTGTCATCTCACGAAATGAACCAGTCAATTGACCGCCTAATCATGCGGTTTGACGCCGTTAGTCCAGTCTATGGTCTATGGCATTGAAGAACTTTTTACGAATATCGATCACGAAATTGCAGCGATATCGGCCGATTTATGCTTGGGTCAGCGTCTGGGCTGCTGTAAGCGTGCTCGTGGTGGCCATGCAAAAGAAAACGAGTTCCAACATAATGGCGTCGAATGTATAATTCACAAGAATAAAGAATTTCGCTTTTATTGAAAACCCCGTTATTAGGCATATGGAGGCTCATGGAAGTATTGACCCGATTCAACCCATTCTTGATACACAGATATATTATCATCCGGAAAAGATTCTCTCTGAATATCAATTGTATCTCCCATATATTTACCGATATGTTTTAGTGAAAAGTCAACTGTATAGACTGGGGTCCACATATTCATCGTAGAACGTTGAAATAACAGCTCTCGGTCGAATAAAATCCGAGTTAATGCCCGTAAAGTAATAACGTGGAAATTGAATAAACGGTTGTCGGCATATCATGCTGTAGCATAACCCAAACCTTTCTTTTCAAACCCAGACGAAACAGATCTTATTCTTAACCACAAAATCTAGCTTTCTTGGACTCTGTGTACAATTATTATTTTTTGAGCCAAGTCAATGAATAATTCTTAATTTGCATACGAAGTTTAAATAAATTTGGATTCAATTAAAAATATATATTTGCTTTTAAACAGATTTTATTTCATATATAAACGAATGATTGCCTATCTTTAGGGTCGCAATGACGAAGTCAAAAAAATAAGGCAATAAAGTCCAATCATTAAACAAGCACTGTTTGTAAAGCTGTTCTTAATAAAAAAAAAAGTGTTTTTGAACGGTAAAAAACTTTCTGAAACTGTGAAAATGTCTGCTTGGTCGCATAAAATCTGATTTCATACTCCTCGGTAGTTCCGTTTGTCAGTAAAATAAAATTATGTGTTTACTTAATTTTTTGTTTTATGTATGAATTTACTAGATTTGACTTAGAAATTTCCAATTGTCATCACCAATTTGCCGCAATCGAGTAAAGTATATAAAACGTTGCCTACACTTAGGGTGCGAGTGCACCAAATCAGTAGAGCAGACACGACTTCATAACATTTGCTTAGCAAATGAACAACATTTTGCTTACCATCACTTGCTTACACTTTCAGGTCAAACTTTCACCTTCCGCATAGCTGTGCTACAAAAATGTTTCGAAATCTACATAAACGACAATCTCTACGGCGCATTTGAATTTGTCAAATTTCCCAAACCAATAAATTTCCTAATGGTTTATGGTGATTTTGAGAAAATCACACAATTCCACCAGCGTATGCTGTTTCCACTTGTGTTTCCTAGAAGTTTGATTTGTGCGGAAAAAATTGCTTTCCAGAGTGATGTGCCGAAGAAATACGAAGTTGGTAAGCTAAGAAAATCATTAAATGGGCTTGAAATAAAAAAATTGTCAATACTATAAAGAAAATATAATTTTGTATAATACCAGGTACCGTTGTTGCAATGGAGTGCATTGCTAAAGGCCCATCGAACACAGCGTTCTCCATATGTTTCCAATGTAACGACACTGGACGCGTGGTGCTGAAGTTTCATGTCAACTTTGAGACCACTACAGTGTCGCGCACTTATGAACGTTCCGATAATAGGTAAAACTAAAAGTTGTGTGTGTTAATTTTATAATAGTTAAATCCAAAATATATACAACATTCTTAAAATCTTTTTTATTCCGAAATTTTTTATCAACGAAATTTTTCATCTCACCAATATACAACAGCTTTTCTTCCGATGATGAGGAAACCGACGGCGAATTTCCCTTTCAGCGCGGCAAACTCTTCAAGATCGCCTTCGGTATCGGCGACAAGGCTTTTATCATAGCTGTCAATGGCCAATATTTTACCTACTACAATTATCCGGTGCGCACATTTGCCATCTCCACCTTAAAGTGTTTCACCAATAAAGTTGGTGATTTTGCGGTGAAAAATCTGGAATATCATTGCGATTCACCGTTATTGGCGCGTGTCGAGAAATTGTCGTTGATTTAATGGAAATATTTGCTCATAAAAGCAACAGTGTTGCAATGAAGGATCAAACGGCACAAGAAGTATTACTGGAATGTAGACACTAGATTATTTGACTCACCAAAAAGTTGTAGAAGCTATGCCATTATCTTAGTGGATTTGAAATAAAGACACTATTAATTATGTGTTTCATTTTGTGTGTGTTTTCTAGCAATATCTATGTTTTAGCAATTTGTATGAATTAAAGGCGTTTTTAACGTTACAAGCTGTTTACTACCGACCATAATTGATAGAGCTAAGATTTTGAATCGACAACGTCATCATGAAACGAACTGTCATACTTTTACAGTAATTGTAAATACGACGTCGGCGGATCCAACAGATAAACAATTCTTGGAATAAACGACTCCGTGACCCTCTTTTTCACTCTTTGGCTTCATAAATCTTTCGCAGAACCTTTCCCTCAAAAACACGTAATGCCGACTCATCAAATGTTGTCATCATTCATGTTTCTACACCTTAAATCTACACGTGGATGACGAGTGACTTGTAGTATTTGATCTTTGCTCGTCGAGAGAGGAGTTTACTTCTTACTTGCCTACTCAGTCCGAAGTACACCCTGTTGGCAAAAGATATCTGGAAAAGATAGCTGGATTTCAAAGCTGTCAACATTGACGCATTACTGCGGAATGATTGGTTTTCCGCTGATGATGTGAGAGGGAGAAGCTTTTAGATGATAGGGTCTAGGTGGCAAGTCGAGTGACTTACGAGTACATTCAGGACGTTAGGTTTGTTGAGGGTTACCCAGACATTAGATTCTAACTCAGTCGGACATAAAGGATCTGAGTCGTATTTCGGTTAGCTCGACTGATACACGTTTAGATGTTAGCGATGTGATCTTCACTAGTCGGAATGCCGAACACTTAGGGTCGTTTGCGTGCGAATTGTTTAGGCGGCGAAGGCCTTTAACTGGGTATTGGGGTGAGCTTCTAGTGTGAATGGTTTGTGCGTGTAAAGCGTATGGGGTTCAACCCCTGCTTACCAGTCCAGAGCAGTATACAAGCTAGTAGTGGTTTCGGCTGCAAGGTCTAACCGGAGACATAATTCTGGTACCACGGGGAGCAAAAATCCTTGGAGTTCGCTCAAACCTGCGCATGCGGACTGGCTTCTAGGGGAGTACCGTGGTGATTATGGTTTAAACCCGAATTCACGAAGAACATACACTTTGTCAGTTGAATGTGGAGTGGGATTGCATTTGGGTGCTGGATCCAAAGTACGGCAGAGCTTTTAAATGAGCATCGAAACCTACCAAGGTAGTTAGTGTGTTTATTTTCACACGGCTAATTGTTCGCACTGATCAATGCATGGATTTAATCCGTTATGCTTTTGGGCGCTGTGGGGTAAGGCTGTCCTCAGCAGGTACCCACTTTAAACTCGCCGGACGTTGTCAATAGTGACATGGAAATTTATATGTGATGTTGAAGCTGATTGTTCCACGGCAGTTGGCGCAGATTGCGGGGTCTCCCTTTTTCTGGATTGGGCAGAGCACATTCAAATTTCTTTATATTTTATATTCTACTAAGAAGTTGATGCATGCGCCTTATCAGCTCTTCGCCGCCATATTTGAGTAGCTCGACCGGCAATTTTTGATCCCCTCGACTAATTGCTATTCGGACTTCTTCATGGTCGGGCAATGAAACGTACGCTTCATCGTCACGATCGTTTGGAGTATCGAGTTCACTATCTGCTGTTGTCATTCAGCTGGGTGGAGAAGCGTTCGCTCCATCAATTCAATATGCTTTGGGCGAGATAATGTAAATCATAAAATTTCAACGCCTTCTTTTAGTATGTATTTACATATTTAATTAAAAAAAAACGTCATTTTATTATTTCTTTTATATTTTTATTCCTTTTATCAAGTTCTTTTTTGGCATAATAACTTAAATATTTCTACCACCATACATAAATATTATAGTTAATATTAAATATCATGCATTTACTGCTGCTCATGCAACTATGTATGTTTGTATGTATGTATGTATAATTGTAACTAAAATGTTGCCATTGGGTATGTTCCCTGTATACCAAAGGTCCACTATTAATTATGCATTTATGTATGTACTTGTTGTTATGTATAAATAATTGATATTCATGACCGCTGCTGTCACGTGATAAACGCTAATTTCGTTAAAACGTCGCTATTGCATAACTTGCAAATATTTTTTATTTTTTACTTTATTTACTTTTTAATTTGCATATTTTTTTTAGGTATGAAAACTAGCCATAATTTTTTAAGTGTTTCAAATATGTATTTTAATATTTTCTTTTTATTTTAATTTAATTTTATTTTTTAATTTGCTTATACATAACGGTCCCTTGAAATATGTCACATATGACTAATAATTTTGTTTGTTGTAAATTTTTGTTGTGTTTAGACGTATTTAAATATTTGTGTGTGTGTGTGTGTGTGGAAGAATTTTTTTTGTTGTGTGTTGTGTGTATGCATATGTACTTTTATTTTATTTTATTTTTTTGGGGATTTTTTAATATTTATGTATGCATGTATATTTCATAA
>NW_017537023.1:488669-551203 GCF_001853355.1 Bactrocera latifrons
TCGCTGTTCATTTTCTATGTATGTATGTATGTATGTATATTTACTTTTATGCATATGTATGTATACTCGTTAATGCAAGTATGAAAATATGTTTTTTGTTGCTTTATTATAATTAATTAATTTTTTTAGATTTGATTTCTGTTTATTTTTTTGTTTTTTTTTTTTTAGGTTAGTTCAAATATTTAGTTCGAATAAAGTATATTGAAAGATATACATACGTTTTGTTGTTGTATTTTTTTTTTTTTTGTATTTGTTGTATTATTTTTTATTTCTTTTTCTTTGTGTTTGATAGCAATATCACATCAACTTTCATATTTCATGTGCCATTAATATATTTTTCCACCGAGTTTTGGACTGAAAATGAACTCGGTGTCTTTGAATTCAAACAGGGACGGTAAAATTTACTTACAATAAAATCATTATTACTGCTTTTAAATTTCAAAGTTGGCTTCTTGTTTGTATGTATACACAAGTTTTGTAAACATTTTCAACTTTATACACTGGGGCTCACAATAAAGTTAACGTCAAAATTTTACAATTTCTATAAAAGGAAGTAATTTTTGGCTTTTTCAGCTTATTTTCTATAAGGATTACAGAAATTAACACACATAAGTTATTACAAACACCAAAATTTTACAACAAACATATGCAAGAATGTATGTATATATGCAGAAGTATATGGCGCATACATACACATGTACATATATAGTTTATAGTTTCAGTTATTTAAGGAGTTTTACTTCAACGTAATTCCATTGAATGGCTCGGTATGAGTACAAAATGTATTCAGGTGATTTAATATATATATGTAAATATTAACGTTGTCATATATTTTCTTTTAAATTACAACTAAAGCTAAAGTAATACTAATATATAAATAATAAAAGAAATGCAAAAAAGTAACAAAAACTTGGCATTTAGCTGTCTCCTGGTTAGAATTTGTGTTTTGCATACAGTGACATACTAACAAACAGTTTGATTTTCAAGTAAATGTAAGCCAAGCTTTGGTTTCACTTCTATTAAGTTACGTTAAGTTAAGTTAAGTTGAGAACGAACGGCTTTGTGGAAGGTAATGATAGTTAGTTTTATATTAAAATTGCTAACAACTACAATAGTTATAAAATTGTTGGCTTTAAATAAGCAGCCGCTACGGTAGTGATTAAAAATGCGTTGCATACTTTTAGGCATTTAATTTTTTCTTTGAGTAATTAAGTTATATTTTGCATAAAAACGTGTAATGATGTCTTAAACAAAAGAAATTGTGGCTGTATTTCAAATGCTTGTGTTTTATAGAAAGTGTGTGTGTGTGTGACGCTTATATTTCAAATTGAAGGGGTCATGATCAAACGACAATTGGAATGTTCTACCGTTAAAATATTATTTTTGTTTCGAATGACGACAAAAACAAATTTAAACATTATTTGATAACACAGAATATAAAATTTTTCCAGTACTTAAGCAGAAAACTCTCCATAAAGCTCAAGTCTACACATATAGCACTTGTTTGAAATTATTAATCAAGACTTTTATTGACAGTAAATATAGATAAGAGCCCAAATTATTGAACAGTTCTAGTATAGAGATAAATTAACTCTACAAAATTTACAAAAGTCTACGAACAGTTCTATCAAATGGTTCAAGTCTGCACTTTTAATATTTAATTGAACGTTTTTTGTTGTATTTAGAAGCTTTTTACTAGTAAATGTGCAAAAATAGTAAAAATTAATATTGATTATACATTTAGGCAAGCTCTACAAACTTCGAGAAACTCTCCAAAAAGCTCAAGTGTGCACACAGACATTTATTTTGGTTGTAATTCTTCGTTTCAGAGAGTTCGCACGACAAAATATAGTTTTAACAACATTCTACTAAACATAAAAAACTGTCCAAAATGCTGAACCTACTTGATTGTATTTGGAATTTTTGCACTAATATACATATGTGAATAAATGTCAAAGTAAATATTGAAAATTTAGGCAACATCCAAAACCTTCAAAAAACTCTCCAAAAAGCTCAAATCTGCATATGGAAATTTACTTTGAATTTGTTTTTTTTTTTTTGTAAGTTTAAGTGAATTTTGATACAATATGAAATTTAACTATAATTCTTTAAAAAACTTCATAACACTCTAAAAAAACCAAAAACTCTAAAATTTAGTATATGAAAATTTACCAAACTCTCCAAAAATCACAAGTCTGCACATAGAAATGTATATTGACTCTAAAGTAGTTTTTATTTTACACAATAAAATATAGTTTAAATTACACTTATAAAAAACTCTCCAAAAAGCTAAATTTTTTAAAGGAAAATTTTCCAAACTCTCCAAAAGTTCTCCAGTTTGCACGCAGAAATTTATATTGACAAAATATAATTTTATCTACAATTTATAAAAAAAACTCTCCAAGTTTCCAAAAAGCTCAAATAAGCACTTGGAAATTTACTTTGATGTAAATTATTAGGTTTCAGAACATTTCTGCTCGACAAATAAGCAAAAAAACAAAAAAAAAAAAAAAAAAAATTGGTAACTACAAAAAATTACAAAATAGGCTAAACCAGAACTTTTTCACTGTAAATTTTAGCAGAGGACAGTGAGAAGGGCATTTTTAGGTCTCAATAATAAAATTGTTGAAATATATACACAACAGCTATGTATGTATATGACACACAAAAACCATTATATATACACACTTTCTATAAAACACCCGTTTTAAGCCAATAAAATAAATGTATTATTACTGCTGCCTTGGACGTCATAAACTATACTGCTTTCATGCATTTGTGTAGTAGTATTTTTTTAAGTTTTTATTTGGTTTTGTTGTTTTGAGTTTATAAACTAATTTGATTATTTATACTACAACTGTATTTCGCCTACAACAAATTTTCGTTTATATATTATTAAATAATATCTTTAGCATAGTTTATAAATTACTTATTTAAATAAAGGTTTTTTCCATTTAATTCTACTTTTAGCTAGGAATACAGCTGCTTTTGCGCGAAGCGTTGCGCAGACGCCAGTCAACAGAGTATAAGGTGCCAGCTTGCAGCTCCCACGCCTTGTCGCGCACATTAGTGATGTGTGGGTAAGTGTGTTTTTTCGGCTAACTATATAATTTTCAATAACGTTACAAATGTCAACACCCTAATGCGGTGATTAAGCATATTTAATTGGTCATGCGTTGCATGCCAAGCGTGCCTCGAAGCGAATGCCAAATAAAATGTTTGGAAAATGAAAGCAAATTGCAATAACGCGCATGCTTAGAGACAATGGAAAATTCTTGGCGTGTAAAAAGATACATTTGCATTCACTTAAAGACACGCATGCGCATGTGGCGCGTCTTTATGCGTCACTTTTCTTAACGTAGTTTAGTCATAGAAAAATTTTCGTTCCACTAATCAATACGTTTTAAGTTTTTCTTTTACGCTAATAATAATTGTTTTTTTTTTTTGTTGTTGACAACTTAGTGTTGTCACTGTGTATTGATTTCGAAATTTCGAAAAACATACAAATTTCAATGTAATTTTCTTTTTCTTTTGTGTTTTGTTCTTTAGCGTACAGCTTAGTTTTTTTTAAACAAATTGTTAAACGATATTTTTTTTCAAAAATTTACAAAGTGCACTTAAAATTGTTTTGTTCAAACATGAAATTTTGTTCAAATCAAATGTTGTGTATTATGCTAATAGCTGCTTTTGTAGCGTTAATGGAACTTATATTTGTAAATAATATAATATAAATAGTTTATATATATTTGTGTTTGAGAAAAAATCACTTAAAAATACTTAAGTGTATAAGAAAATGTAAGTAACAAACCATTTTAAACAATACTATTAGTTAATTTCGACACACATGTCGACGGTAGCGAGTGTGCCGAGACACAATTGCCATGCGAATGTGTGTGAATAGAGAATACAAAATTGCACACAGTTTGCCAAAGAAGAAAGCGAAATTTGTTGGGAAACGCGGTTTCGGTACGATTTTTGGTACAAATTTGAGTGGGAGAGAGGGACAGTAAAGTTTTGTTGTTGTAAAATAAGCAACAAAGCGTTACTTTTAATTAACTAACATTGCTAGAGCGCCGCAAAGGTGCCTAAAGTTTTGTTGCTTTAATCGAATAGATCTGGCTTTCATAGTAAAATATAATGTTTTCATAACAATATGTTTATTTTTTATATTTCGACTTTTTTTCATAGTAGAAGTTCCATTTTATCAATCATTATAGGCATTTGGACTTTTTTTATATGTCCATGTAAGCTTTCTGTGACTCGTGTAGAACGATTTTTTTTTTAAATTCAATTTTTTCGCTCGACCTCAGTTGCTACTGGTACAACGGCGAGCTCAATTGTTTAAATTTTTCGATTTTTTAGAAATCTTCAAAGCTTCAAGCTGTAGTTGAAAAAACTTAAGGTGACAGTTGAAGCTTTTTTTGAATAAAGATCAAAGCTCCTCTTAAAATTTATAAATTTTCATAAAAATTCCATGCCCTGAATTCATTTTAAATTTAAGTTTTTCTAGAAAACTTGAAAGCTCAAAGCTAGAGTGGAAGCTTATTTTGTGTAAAGCTTTATATTTATCGATTTTCGATTCTATGCTCCCTCCAGAATACTTCAGAAATTTGAAGTTTTTTTTTAGAAAACTTTAAATCTCAAAGCTCCGGTTAAAAATTATTTTTTTAAAACTCCAAAGAATTATCTTGAATCTTAAATGAAGAGTTAGATGTCTATATCATATCATATTTTTCTCCTTAAAGTTTTTTCTTTAAGCTCAAAGCCAGAAGCTTATTTTGTTTAAAGCTCAAAGTCTCCTCTTGTCGATGTTCGAAATTATTCCTTTTCCGGAATATTTTTAAAATGTCAAGTTTTTCTGGAAAACTTAAAAGCTCAACGCTTCAGTTGAGGAATACTTTTTTCAGAGCTCGAAAAACAGTCTCTTGAAACTTTAATTAATAATCGGATTCTGAAAATCCTTGCATACCTTGTATTATTTTTGTTGTTGAAGTTGTTTTTTTTGAAGCACAAAGCTAGTTGAAGCTTCTTTTGTTTTAAGCTCAAAGCTCGTCTTTAAAAATTTCCATGTCCAGAATACATTTTAAATTTTAAGCGTATTTTAAAAACTGCAAAGCTCCAAGCTTCACTTGAAAATGACTTTCTTCAAAGCTTGAAAGAATCCACTTGAAACTTATAGTCACAATCCGAAAATCTTTCCATATCTTTCATTGTTTTTTTATTTTTGCTATTGTTTTTTAAGCTCAAAGCTAATTGAAGCTTTTTTGAATAAAGCTCAAAGCTCCTCTTTAAATTCGTCGATTATCGAAAAATTTCCATGACGCGAATACATTTTAAATTTTAAGCTTTTTTAGAAAACTTTAAAGCTCCAAGCTTCACTTGAAAATGACTTTCTTTAAATCTTCAAAGCAACTTCTTTAAACTTAAATTAATAGTCACAAGCGAAAAATCGTTTCATAACTTGTGTTATTCTTCTTCTTGAAGTTATTGTTTTTCTAAGCTCAAAGCTAGTTGAAGCTTATTTTGTTTAATGCTCGAAGCTCCTTATTATCCTTGACCAGCAAATTTTTTTAAATGTTAAGTTGTCTACAAACTTTAAAGTTCAAAGCTTCATTTGAAAATTAGCTTCTTTAAAGCTTAAAGGTTCTCTTGAAAACTAAATTTAGAGTCTGATTTCGTAAAATATTTCCAAAAGCTTTTTCTCTTTTGGAGTTATTATTTCTCTTTAAACTTGTCCAAAATCGTACAATGCTCAGCAAACTTTTTAAGTCTTAAGCATTTCAATTTGAAACGCACATTAAACTTCAATAGATTATGTATATTTTTGCACAACTATTGCTCTCCTCGAGCACTTAGCTCTCCTTTTTTGATTTTCGTATCATGTATTTAACAGAGCTTTTTGTAGAGTTGTTATTATGATCCAAATTAACGTTTTCAAAAATGTTTTTAATTGCCGCTAGATATGCATCTCTTTTTTTTTCTTGGGTTTCACAAGATGATGTGCAGACTTCAGATTTTTGGAGAGTTTTTAGTAACATCCGCGTTGGTGTATTCAAACATGTTTTGAATAACCCCAGCTCTTTTTTGATTTTCAGAACGTGTTGTGTAGGCCTGAGCTTTTTGGAGAGTTGCGATTACGATCCACATTTTTGGAGAGTTAACTTTACGATCAACATTACTGTTCGCAAACATGCTTTGAATTACCGTTAGATATGCACCTCTTTTTTCTTGATTTGTAAAACGTGTTGTGCGGACTTGAGCTTTTTGGAGAGTTTTTAACAATATCCACATTCGCGTTTTCAAGCATGCTTTGAATTGCCGTTAGATGCAGCATTTTTTTCTTGATTTTCAGAACGTGTTGTACAGACTTGAGCTTTTTGGAGAGTTTTTAATACGATCCACATTAGCGTTTTCAAACATGTTTTGAATTCAAGACAAATTTTGACTTCTCTTACAAATATGCATGATTACATAACAACTTAAAGCTTTCCACAGTTCCATGAATTGTCTTTGTAGAGTTTGAAACCAACAAATTTCGTTGTAAATTCCACTTTGGCATAACTGTGTGTACAAACATAAATGTTAATACATAATATAGTGTCGTTATAGTAGTGTCTTGTATTACTAATAGATAAGTAATAATAAAAACAAATTCTATGGACTAATAACGGTCACTTTTAAACCGAACGCTGTGTCTTTAGCTAAACGGGCGGAAGAATTCCTCAGTACGATGTGAAGAGCAGCAAACGATTATGATATTAAAATTTTATATCGTTATAAGTTGCTTAGTGCAAAAATTGCTAATTTTTTACGATATTGCTCTACTCCCCTTCGTATTTTTATAAACACCGTACTAACTGTTTTTGCTTTTGCTAAAATTCAGCACTTGCTTGAAATATTTTGCTCTTTTGATTTGCGAGACAAATTACTAGCAATTACTTCATACCTTAAAAGTGACAGTATGTATTTGCGTGCGTGTGTGACACGTGACTCGTGGATAGTGTGACAGTTTACACAAAAGTGACTTTACAACTTAAGCAGTGTATAAACTAAAGCTAAAATCTTTCGCTGCACGCTTATTTTATGTTAGAATTGATTCTGATTGCTGCCGGCCGGATTACGTGTTGAGGGTCGTGACGAGAAGGATTTGCCGCTGCTGCCGCGTTGTGGTGGCATCGAACGACGCGCGAAACGTGTTTCACTAAACGGAAGAGACAGAAGCGAAATTATATTAGTAAACAGAGAAATGTTAACGGTAAATAATATATACATATATACATATGTGTGCAATAAATGTGCAGAGTTGGGATTAACATTGTAATGGTTATATATAGGGGCGCTATAAAATATAAGGTTATGTTTATAGTTTGAGTAAATAGTTTGGTTTGTGCATGCAAGCCGCTTTCAATTTTGACATACATTTACATTTTCGAAAATTTTAAGTTCCTGTAAGCTTTCAAGGGTTAATAAAAATTTTTAAGACAATATTTTTGGGACACATACATATATATAGACTTATATAAATTTATTAACACACATATTTCATGGCGGTATATTATTAGCTGCCTTCGATGCGTCAATGGTGGCTAAATATAGATATTGACACTGCTGGCTTGTAAAACATTTTTAAAAGCAACAGTAAATATTAAAAATATAAAAACGAAAATTTCAAAAAAAAAAAAAAAAAATGGAAATAAACAATAAAATTAAAATTGAAAAAAATATTTGAAAAAAATACCAAAAAATAAAAAATTAAAAAATATATTTACAACAAAATATAATCCAAAAAAATAACCAAAATATAAAAATAAAACGAAAAATTAAAAAAAAGACAAAAAATTATTAAAAAATATGCAAAAAATAAAAAAAAAAAAATTAAAAACAAAAACAAAAAATATTAAAACGTTATCCAAAAAAAATATTTAAACAAAAAAATATAACAAAATAATAATAATACAAAAAATAACCAAAATAAAAATAAAAACAAACAAAATTAAAAGAAAAAAAGAAAACCGTCAACTTCGGCTGCACCGAATCCACAGGTGAATTTCTTATAGCATGCAAGTATATAAAACTGTTGTACTGTTGCTATGGACAATTATCAATATTAACCTCCTTGAAGATATCTGGACCGATATCAAATGAAAAAGTTGTCCATACAAAGGCTCGGTCAGTTTATATGGCAGCTATATGTTATGGTGGACCAATCGAAACAATTTCTTCAAAGATTGTGGTTTTGCTTTAAACAATATTCCGTGCGAAATTTCATGAAATATTTTATAAAATAAAATAGTTTTCTATGCAAAAACTTGATTTTGATCGTTCGTTTATATGGCAGTTATATGCTATAGTGGTCCGATCACAATAATTTCTTCTGAGTTAGTGGCGTTGCCTTAGACAATAATCCGTGCGAAATTTTGTGAATATATCTTGACAACTAAAAAAGTTTTCTATACAAGAACGTGGTTTTGATTCTTCAGTTTGTATGGCAGCTATATGCTATAGTGGTCCGATCACAATAATTTCTTCAGGGACTGTGCCATTGCCTTAGACTATAGACCGCGTAAAATTTCGTGCAAATAACTTGTAAAATAAAAGAGTTTTCCATACAAAGATTGGATTTTGATCGTTCAGTTTATACGGCAGCTATAACCTATAGTGGACCGATATTAACAATGTCGGTAAATAAGCAACTACTTGGAAAGAAAAGGTTGTGTGCAAAATTTCAGATCGATATCTCCAAAATTAAGGCACTAGTTCAGGCAGACGGACCAGTAAATTCTTTGTTCGAGCCATAATGTTCAAAACTTTGGCGCATCGAAGTCAGCTTTTACTATAATATACCATATATCATTTTGTGTTACTATATTTATTATTTGTGAAGGCAAAGTATAAGTGTTGTGATTCGTGATTCTTATTAAACATTTACTATAATATACCATATTATTTTAATATCCGCAGCAAATGTGTTTTCGTGTTTTCACTGTTTCACTAAAATTTTTTTATAAAATCACAATTTACAGTTTTGATTTGTGGCCAATAACCGGGTATAAATAAAAAAAAATGTTGTTGTGCGACGCTTGTAAAGCGCTAACTGGCATTTATAAAACATGCTTCATATAAATATTAGGCATAAGCAACTGCTGAATAAATTCACATATAAGCTGGCAACACACCAGCTGCCAATAATTATATTTGACGGCTTACCAATTGGGAACGCGGCTTAAAGTTTATTGTTGTTGGTAAAGTTAAACGTAAGTTGGGCGCAAAACTTTTAACGTACAGGTTAAAGTAATGTTGATTTTGGTGGGGTGAATGTAAACAGGATAAACGATAAAATAAAATATGCTTTGGGCAAAGATTTATCATAAGAAAAGAATTATACTTATATGAACAGCAAGCACTAAGCACTAATTTTGAACACGCGCACACGCACTTAATTCATATGATAACGAGGGCTGAGCAAATAGTTGCGAGCAAAAGTTGGCTCTGGTATAAGCCATTTTCTACTATATATTTTTTGATGTTTTTTTTTATAATTTAGGTCGGCTTGTTACATGTAGCCTAACGCCGCATGGGCACCCACCGATCGATTTCCATTTCCTCCATACGTTGAGTCAATTCAATTTTCTGCTGCACAGCTAAACGCAACAGCTGATTTAGAGTCTTCTTTTCCTCTTCAGCGGCTTCTAGTTTGCGGTTGAGGTCATCCACCTGTGTGACGTATTCCTCGCAACGAGCGGCGAACATGGCGCGCAAACCTAAAAGTGGAGAGTTTTAAAAATATGTAGAGAAATTTGTTATAAGCCAGAGATGAGTACATAAATAATTCAAAAAACATGAAAAACGTTAACTACGGTTGCACCGAAGCTATAATATCCTTAAAAAAAAATTTCCCATACAAGAAATTCGTTTTGAGGGATTAGTTTGTATGGCAGCTATAAGCTATAATGATCCGATCTGAAAAATTTGTTCGGAGATTTTACTGTTACCTTGGATAATAGTCTATACCAAATTTTGTTAAGCTATCTCGTCCAATAAAAAAGTTTTCTATATAAGAACTGGATTTTCATCAATCAATTTGTATGGTAGCTATATGCTATAATGATCCGATCTGAACAATTTCCGCTCAGATATTGTAATTCTTCCATATATAATAATCCTTGGCGAAATTTCGTTAAGATATCTTGTCAAATAAAAAAGTTTTTCATATAAAAACAAACATTTTATTGATCAATTTGTATGGCAGCTATATGTTATAGCGAGCCGATCTGAACAATTTCTTCAGAGATTGTAAGTTTTCCATGAATAATAATCCTTGCCGAATTTCGTTAAGATATCTCGTTAAATAAAAAAGTTTTTCATATAAGAACTAAAATTTGATCGATCAGTTTGTATGGCAGCTATAAGCTATAGTGCTCCGATTTGAATAATTTATATGGAGATTATAGCGGTGCCCAACATAGTAAACTATGCCAAATTTCGTAACGATATCTCGTGTAATTAAAAAATGTTCCTCACAAGGACTTGATTTCGATCGTTCAGATTGTATGGCAGCTATAGGAAATCCTGATCCGATAACGGCGGTACCGACAAATAAGTCTAGTCTTGCGTAAAAAAAATAGGGGATAAGAAAAATTTCAGATCGATATCTCAAGAACGGAAGATTTATTTCGAGTCTATATAGACAGACGGGCATGACTAAATCGACTCAGTTCTTTACGCTGACCATTTTTATATAAACATAAAGCAACACCTTTACCAGTTTTCTTCTGGGTTTCACAAACCTCTTGGATAACTGTACCGGTTCATTGCAAAAATATAGTATTTTAACAAATTTTACACAAACAAAACTCCACTCTCTATACAACACCCCGACTTACTTGAGAATGTCGCTGCGTCTTCCTTGAGTATCTTCAGTTCATTGCGCAATTTGGACATTGTCTCGCTGACCACGGTCTTTTCGTTCTCATATTTCGATTTGAGATTGGTGAGCGCCACCTCGGCGGTCTGTTTGTTGGACTTCAAGACCGTGCGCAATGTAGCGATTTGATCGCGTTTGAGTGAGAGCAAGCCCTTAAGGCGCACGATTTGTTCTTGCAACTCCTCGACTTCCTCGCGATTGTATTTATCAGCTTAAACGAGAGAAATATAATTTTTCATTAGTACCAATAGTAAATAGAAGAAAATATTTAAAGTATTTACCTTCAGAAACATCGCCGCGCACTTTATTTTTGTTGTGCTCAATTGTGTGCTCGACAGCGGTTTTCAAATGCTTGAGCTGATCGCTTACAGTGTCGACGTACTTTTTAATTTCAACCGAATCGGCAAGTCCCTGCAAATCCTCAATCGTGTGTGAGCGAGAAGTGAAAATGTCGGACTTGAACTGCGATTGTATGGCAGTAAGCGAATCGTTTTCGAAGCTGTAAATCAAATTGTATTCAATTTGAGGTTATATTACAACACTAAAGCAATTTTAGAAACTCACCTCATATCATCGCTCTTCGTGTCGAGCATAATACGCGTCGGTATCTCGCCGTTAACGGTGCAAACGAGATGATATAGCTGTGCCAATTCGTCACTTAAGGCCACCAAAGTGGAGCGTGCCGCACCCAAACTTTGGCCGGCATTTTGTGAAATACTTGTGAGCGTCTGCACATCACTTTGCAGATCCAGCGATTTCTGCTCGGTGCTGAGCAGTTTATTTTTCAAATTTGTGACCTCATTACGTAGTGTTGTCATTGCGTCGGTGTAGTTGAAACCCTTTTGCAGTTCCACTAAATCAGTCTTGAGACCGTCAATCTCTTTGGAGGATAGTGTGAACCAACTGTTATACTGTGCGAGTGTATCCAGCAGTTGTTGTCGTACATTTTGTTCGTCATTGCGTCGTTTCGCCGCTTCCATGGAATCATCTTTAATGTCTAGCTGTTTCTTCAACTGTAGCAATGCATCGACATGTGCCGTTAGTAGCGCTAGACGTGCCATGAAATTTTGTATTTCATTTTGTGATTTATCCAAACTGGTTTGTGCCTCTCGTAAATTCGCAGTGAGTAGCATTTTCTCGTTTTCAATCGATTCTAATTGTTTTTCCAATTTTTTCAACTCATTCAAATGCACCTCGGAGAAGAGATCGCATTTGGTGCCGTCGGTGGCATTCAATTCTGTGGTCAAGTCGGCTTCGAGGCGCTTCAATGCGAGATTCTCCTCTTCGCCATCGCTATTGGCGCTTATGTTGTCGTCCATATTACTGCGTAGATAGGCCAAGTTGCTTATCTTGTACATGGACTCACGGTTCAAATGACTATCCAATTCCTTCTTGAGCGCATATTTTGCCTCACGTTCGCACTGTAAAAAAGCGTGACATAATAATTGTGTATAAAATCTTATAATATACAAAATTGTTMAAAACTCACTTGAAGAGCCTCTAGAGCTTCTTCCATTTGCTTTTCGGCAATCTTCTTCAGATTTGCTAACTCATCCACTTGTGAGTTCAACAGTTCGACCTCTTCGGTTAGACGACGTATCTCGTGTTTGGCACCTTCAAACTCCACCTAACGGTAAAAAAAATATATATAAAAAATAATAATAATAAAAAAAATAAATAAATAAATTAAATTATAGAATTCACTACCTCAAACCCGTAAACCACTTTAAAACTCCCACTCGTTCGAAACTCACCTGCGAACTTCTCAAGCTCGACACCTGCTTTTGCAGCGATATGTTTTCCTCCTCCAGTTCGGTGTATTCCGTTAGCATACGTGTCTCACGAAATTTCAGATCCTTCACCTCGGCCTTGAGGCGTAGTTTCTCAGCCTCATTATCTGATTTGTCGCGTCCAATGTCGGTATTCTCTTGCAGCATACGATCACGTTCGTTGCGTACTCGTTCCAATTCGTGACGCAATTGCTTTGTCTCATTTTCCAAGTCGAGTATTTTACTATTCAATGTTGTCTCGAGTGCTGCTGTTTCGGTGAGCAAGGACTCCTCCTGTTCGATGCCAGTTTTTGTGGTGACCTTTTGTGAAGTTTGAAATTTGGCTAGTGCCTGTAAAGATAAAACGAAAATATGTTGTTAAAAATCATATGTTTCGGGGAAATATTTGAAGTTGGCTTAGAAATTTATATTCTAAATTTTTTTTTTTTTTTTGGAAATTGTTGGTTGGGAAATTTACTATACTTTATTTTTTCCCGATTTCAAACCGAAGCATGAGAAGTCTAAATGTGCCGTTCTCACGATAGTCAGGTCTACGAGGCCTGGATTTATATCCGGTGAAGGACTGTCAAACCGGCAGCAGTCCAGATATTTTTTCAGGAATGTTTTCGAAAGCTACAACAACAAGTCGAAAGGCGGCTTCTGAGTGCTAAACGGGGCTTTTTGAATTTTGAAAATTGTACTCTATTTTATTTTATATTTTAAACCGATTCCTGAGAAGCATTTATATGGATCCTGAGAACTAAAAATAGTATTCTCGAAAAAAGCAGAGAAAAATTAAAAGAATTCGAAATTTTATGTTTTATTTTAGGAAATTGTTGTTAGGAACACTTCCAACTATATTTTATTCGGGATTCTATTCTATTTTCTGAGAAGTCTAAAAGTGGGTCCTGAGTACTAATAAGGGCTTTTTGGAGCAAAGCAAAGAAAATATTACAAAATTTGGAAATTAATAATATACTTTATTTTGGATTCTAAACCGATTTCTGACAAGTCAGAACTAAAAATGGTATTTTCGAGCGAAGAAAAGAAAAATTAAAAAATTTCGAATTTTTTTGTTTCATTTTTGAAGTTGTTGGTTGGAAAACTTCAGACTGCATTTATTTTCGATTCTGAGCCGATTTTTGAAAAGTCTAAAAAAGGGTCCTGAATACAAAAAAAAGATTTTTTGGAATAAAAAAAGAAAAATATTACATAATTTAGACATTTTTGGATCCAATCCGATTCTTGAGAAGCGTTAATGCGGGTACTGAGTGCTAAAAATGGTATTTTCGAACGAGGAAAATGTCTAAATTTTTTTAATGTTGTATTTTTCGAAATACTACTATATTTTATTTTCGATTCTAGACCGACTTCTGAGAAGTCTAAAAATGGGTCTTGAGTATGAAAAGAGTATTTTCGGTACAAAGCAAGAAAAATATTACATAATTAGGAAATTTTTAATATACTTTATATTGGATCCTATTTCTGACAAGTCTAAATTTGAATCCCGTGTCCATTTTCGAATAAAAAAATAGAGGAATTACAAAATTTCGAATTTTTTTGAAAGTTTTGAAAGCTTCCGACTATACTTTATTTTTGATTCTAGATCGATTTCTGAGTAGTCTAAACGCGGACCCTAAGCACTAAATGGGGCTTTAGAAACAAAGCTACGGAAATATTTTAAAATTTTAAAACTTTTTAAGAAGTTTTGAGTTCTAGTAATATTTTTTGATAGAGTTGCCAACTAACGGAATTGTGTAAAATTTAACAAATTGTGATCAAAAGTAAGATGTTTAAGAACCCCGTCTGGCATGGCGTCGAGGGTTCTCAACTTGGGAATTTTTTTGGTATAGAGTTGCCATTTATCAAATAATATTTCCGTAAAATTATGGAGAAAGTGAATCTAATTGTTGTTAAGTAAAGCTTATAGAAGGTTTATTCGTATCATTTCAAATCTTTTTAAATAACTGTTTACCTTAGGATTGAAAAGAGACATTTTAAAATTCAATAATATTAATAAAGAAGAAAATGAGAAAAACCAAAAAAAAAATTATTTCTCATAATAAAAAATACCAGAATTGCATTTTTTCACCTTCACTCTATCCCCTGCAACCGGTAAACCGTTACCAGCATATGCATACTTAAATGCGAACATTCAGAGTTTCTATAAAAGATATGGCAACGGTACGTAATTGAATTTCCAATTGACAGTGAACAGTAAATAGTGAGTGAGCAGGTCACAGTGATTATAATGTTTGCGACAAAAGAGTGACTGACGGAATTGCAGGTGTGGCACACACTTAGTAGTAGTCGCACATATTTGCTCTAACAGCTGATTGCGTGTGCATCAGAGGCAGAGCCTTTGTAAGCAATTCCTTACACATAATATGACAATTACGAGCGCTTTATCAACAGATTCCTGTGTTGCATGCTATCTCTCTTCCGTCTTCCGGTGCGCTGTTAGTACTCCTCCTCCACTGCCTGCATACACACACACAATCCACAGCAATTCAAGCGCGTGTGTTTCGCATGGTGAACGCCGTGCAATGTGCCAAACTTTATTATACGCTTATTATAAGTACATGTAGGTACAGTGTGGTGCAAAATGTAAGCAACATATTATGGAATTGTGATTTTCTATGTATAATTCTTAAGATTTTTCATATGCTAAGTGGCAAAGTTTTATATTGATTTGGCAGAGAGCACCGATTTATTGAATAGAAAAATTATAAAAAAAATAATAGTTCCTACAGTAGTCTTCAAAGGACTTCTTTAGGTGGATGAAGCCATGTGTAGAAGTTCTGACAAGTGAAGAAAGTTCTCTGAGCGCTATTTACTTGGGAGTGGCCAGAAATGATTCTTTTATATATTTATGGCTCAAGCAGCTCACGACTTCCGGTCTTAGACCAAGTATCTTCTGGGTAGCAAAAAAAAAAAAAACAAAACATCCATTTGAAGACGATCTAAATTGACGGCGAAGCATCCCTGACTAGGGTTCTGCGCTGGGTTTAGGACTCGCCACGTAAAAACTCCTCTCCATGAAAAGAAGAAAACAGTCTTAAATGAGAAACACCCCTTCAAAGGAGTAGTCTTATGATAAAACTGTAATTCTCTTTGATCCGAAGTGATTAAATTTGTCATCGTAATTATATCTTAAAGTTTTTGATTTTTGAACACACCAATTTCCGTACTTACGACCCAAATTTAATTTACAAATATTTTTTAATTCTAAAATTTTACTATTCAAGGATTTCTGAGAGTCTAAACTGTCTCAAATCGACAAACCGCTTTGAGCTTATTACAAATTTTTGAGTCTAATGTCGCTTTCGGGTATGTTTTCTGGTTCTCCGAAGGTAAGACTGCCGAGATGTTTCAATCACAGTCTTGAAAGTGCTGGAATCTTTCCATCAAATACTCTAGGTCAAATGGATTTCGTATAGGAGTTGGCCGTCGACCAGATCCATTGCAGAACGCAAGGAGCCAATTACGATCCAACTCAGTCCATTCCGATGTGTGTGAGGTAAGGGAGCCTGTGGCTTGTTTAACGGCTTTAGAGTCGCCAGCGAATCTGCTGTTACCAGACACCCAAACCAGTCTGATGATGAAGTTGATGCAATTTAGACCTTTCTTGACTAGCTTTGAGCGCATAGTGTGCGAACTCAACGCTAGTTTTTCCGCTCTGTTGTCGGAGTGAATGCTTACATTTCTGAAAGAGGAGTCCGGTAGCCTAAAGCCAGCTTCGATACAACCGTTAAATCGGTTCCCATGACAGTTGAGTCTTAGTAATCGGAACGGATTCGAATTTTTATCTCGGCACCTTGCATCGAAATTACTTTCCGAATGTTCAATACCGATACAACAACAGTAACCCATCCTATAAAGGCGTCCTGCGGTCTTCTATAGCCACTCTTTCACCTTGACATATGTTTGGGTGTATCTTTGCTTGGTTCTCTTCATATAACCAGCCTTGCTGAAGATGGGCAAAATCGACCCACTGCCACGCCCACAAAATGGCGGAAACCGAAAACCTATAAAGTGTCATAACTAAGCCATAAATAAAGATATTAAAATGAAATTTGACACAAAGGATCGCATTAGGCAGGGCATATTTGGACGTAATTTCTTTGGAAAAGTGGGCGTGGCCCCGCCCCCTACTAACTTTTTTGCACATATCTCGAAAACTACTGTATCTATGTCAACCAAACTGTATAGAGTCGTTTCTTTTAGGCATTTCCATATACAGTTCAAAAATGGAAGAAATCGGATAACGCCCACCTACCATACAAAGGTTATGTTGAAAATCACTAAAAGTGCGTTAACCGACTAACAAAAAACGTCAGAAACACTAAATTTTACGGARGAAATGTCAGAAGGAAGCTGCATCYRGGCTTTTTTTAAAAATTGAAAATGGGCGTGGCGTCGCCCACTTATGGACCAAAAACCATATCTCAGGAAGTACTCAACCGATTTCAATGAAATTCGGTATATAATATTTTCTTAACACCCTGATGACATGTACCAAATATGGATGAAATCGGTTCACAACCACGCCTGAAATCTCGATTATCACTTTATCATGCGAGTGTATAAAATGTTCGGTGACACCCGAACTTAGCCCTTCCTTACTTGTTATTCAATCAATTTACTGCATATTCTTATATTTAAATATAACCTCAAAATGACAACAACAGTTCGATGCAATTTTTTTATTGCCTAAAATCGCCTTTAATTTTGGCAGTCACATTTCGTGTTCCCCTTAAATCCAATAAACAGAGTTGCATATATTTTTCACAACACTGTACATCACACAAGTTACAAGACGGGCATGTATGTGTGCGTTTTATCATGTTTGCCTGCCTCCTTGCAATTACTACATGCAATATTTGTCCAATGTGGCAAATCTCAGGCGACGTTTTATGCGGCGAGCCGCTCCTTAAATGCCCATATCTTTAAGCACGTGCCCCCCAAAACACACACACGCATTCGAAACACAAACATACATATGTAAACATGCGCTGCAGTTGGCATTCATTCAAGTCTGTACATAAGTATGCATGTATAATACATGTTGTATCATGCTTGTGCGTGTGCTCGCAGTGAAATTACCAGAAACTAGCAAAATAAAGCGGAGAACGGCAACAGTTCCAGTGCACAAACTGCCGGCAAAGGCACAAAGGCACATTTTCATGCTTACAACAAAGTTTAATGTATAATATGTTTGAATGTGTGTGGGTGTGTAACATGCCGAAATACTTGCATCCTTATAAACTTGCTCATTTATTCATGGAATTCGTGTATTGTTCTTCCTTGGGGTTGTGTAAGTTTTCCTATACGCTTATCAGCAAGTTTGTGTATGCATGTGTGTGTGTGTGTCAGTGCGTTGGGTGTCAACTGCGCCCGCCAACCGTTTTTCCAACGAAATTTATAGGCTTATTTTGAGGCATACATACACTTGCCAGCTGCTTATGTACATATATACATATGTATGCTGGTTTGTGTGCGGCTCGGTTCGGCTACAATGTTGGTAGTTAGTCAGCGAGCTGAAATTAAGCCAATCCATTTTGGCCTTAAAGTGTTGGCAGGCAGTGCTACTGTTGTTTTACTTGTTGTTGTTGTTGTGGTTTTAATGGTAATTCATATGCAGCTTTGCTCGGCTTTTTATACTCGTGCAACATGTCGCAACAGTGTATAAGAGTTTCGTTTACCTAACGGTTGTTTGTATCACCTTGAATTAAGCGAGATAGATATAGGGTTATACATATGTACATACATATATAAATGATCAGGATGACGAGAGGAGTTGACATCCAGATTACTGTCTGTCTGTCCGCCGAACCCGAACTCTTGAATTTACAATAGCAGTTCAAGAAACGCGAGTGACCCTTCGTTCTGGTTACTGTAGCAGGTTAAACTCCTACTTGTGCAGAATAGACCCTGACATATCCAACATATGTATGTCCTGCATGGAATGAGTCTCCGCATGACACTAGCCATCTCTTTGCATGCCCTGCCAATCCTACTTATCTAACACAATTTTCCCTTTGGTCCGACACCGTCGAAACAGCACGTTTCCTGGGCCTCCCGCTAGATGACGTCGACAACAATATAGTTAACCTTTATCTCTATAAAGTGGGGATTGATAACCGTTAGAACAACAACAGCAAGTCAAATTTCATACAAATTTCCTTCCATAACTCGAAGTCACTCTAACTTGAAGCTTTCTTGTGGATTATGGTGATTCGAGATGGACATTGACGTTTTGAACCTTAAAGTATTTCCCTGTCTTCCATTCCTGCAAGTTGCAAGAGTAAAAAAAAAAATGTCCAGTTACATCCGAACTTAGTTCTTCCTTACTTGTTTTATTGTTATGTTTGTTTTTGTTATTTCACAGCTCGGCGCAGGAATTGTTGGTTAATATGGCCGCCTCTCCCTTCCCGCGAGAATGCATATTATTTTCGAAGCTTAATATTTTAACGCAGGTGTTGGCAGAAAGCTTGCCTTCGCCGCTACACCGGCGCTTGACTGCACAACTGTCGCCCGTCGCCAAAGTGTTTTGGGTGCAATAAATGTCTTTTGTTTGCTTTAGTTAATTAAACTTTGCTGCTGTTGGCAGATTGAGGTCACAAAACTATGGCTCGACTGATGCTTTTCATATTCGGTATTTATATTTGCTGCGTCGCTTTGTTTACATTGCAAAGAAAATGTTCTTACTGTGACTTGGCTTTCGAGCAGAGTACCGAACTGTGTGTGTGTGTAAGCTTATCTGTGATAACAAAAGCAACTAAAATTTCATATAAAAGTGCTGAATATTTTCTTGTAATTGAAATGTGTGGTCACTGAGAGCACACATTGTTCGGCAATGAATATTCTACACCTTCGGTGGCTATAAAATGCCTTAACTTTCGGCTTTTATTTTGTTTATTTTTTTTTAGCGTCATTATTGTTATCAACAAAGCAAATAAACATTATGTAAGGGTTTTTATTAGGGGTTATAGTCACTTGCGAATTTGGAAAATTAAAAGCATTTTTTGCAAATATTAGGTTGCCAAAAAAGTCTTGCGGTATTTTTATTGAATTTTCAATTGTTCCTAAAATCTTTTTTGATGACTCATGCCCAGCTCTTGACGGATGCTACGGCTGCTACTATGCCGGCCTCTTTCGACCAATTCAGCGATTTTATCGCAATTTTCGACGACAGGCCTTCCGGAGCGTGACGCATCTTCGACCAACTCTACACCAGAACGAAAGCGTTGAAACCATCGTTGTGCGGTGGAAATGGAAACTGTATCGGGTCCATAAACTGCACAAATTTTATTGGCGGCTTGAGATGCCTTTATCGTAGTAGTACTGTAAAATATGCTGTATTTTCACTTTATTTTGCTCCATGTTTGCGACGCTATAACTCACGAACGACTTAAAAGAAACGACAACGATCAAACACGTGTTAGCGCGTGAAATGAGCTTTCCAAAAAGGTATAGCATGACCCGATGCGACGAATAAAACTAGAACTACGCGCTCTCAGCGCCAACTAGCGAAAATGCCGCAAGACTTTTTTGACAACCTAATATATTGTTCTATTTGTATGGCAGCTAAATGATATAGTGATCCGATCTGAAAAAATTCTTCGGAAATTACACCATTGCCTTAGGCAATAATCTATTCTCAATTTCGTGAAAATATGTAAATATCTCCTCAAATATAAAAGTTTTCCATACAATCCCAGGAATCCGATCATTCAGCTTGTATGGCAGCTATATGCTAAAGTGGTTCAATATCAACAGTTCCGACAAATGACCAGGTTCCAGGTGAGAAAAGAACAGTTGCGAAATTTCAGATCGATATCTCAAAAACCTTGGAAATAATTAGTAAATATACATACAGATAAGCTTAATACAAACAGCTCAGGGTATAAAAAGACGACGCAGGAGCACGGGATCCACCAACGGAGCTCGCAATATATACACAAACACATCAAAAGTGACTGATGGAGTGGGCGCCAGAATCTATTCAAGCTACCAGAATACTGCAGCAACTTTCAGGCAGAAATCTTTACTGTCAGGAAAGCGGCTAAGATACTTACGTAACAACATGGGAAACGACATAATGAATATCAGTAGACATATATATAGTATATAGTATAACGTCTAGCAGATATACATATGAGCGATTGGGCAGAAAGCGAAAACTTTGACGCGCGATTTCTCGGTTTTTCGGAATATCCAAAAAAAATTGTGAATGATGTTTAAATATACATATAACTATAAACCCTAGAAGAAGTTTTGCTTTAATCACTTATTTCTTTCCTTCACAAAAAAAATTTCAAAAAAATCGATTTTTTTAAACCTCTAAACCAGGCCCGCTTAAAGGACTAGGTGAAGTATCAGATTAGATATCAAGCCTCCATTAAAATTTGCAAAAGACTGATTGACGTAAACTTCAGCTCAAACTGAACCTCCATCTTGTATTACTATGGATCTGCAAGTCTATGTATGGAGTGACACCTAGCCTAACTTAAATTGTGTTACAGTGGTTTGGCCGATTTTCATCTAGGAAGTTCTATACCTCTAAAACATACACAGCTACGGCAAATATTGATATCAGACCAGACCATTTCTTAGAGCAAGCTCTTCTAAAGACCTATTTTAGTAGCAGTAAGTCGTTAAATACTATTCCTGGACCTTGAATAAGTCCTTAGATTAAGTCTTGTAATACGTGGGCCATATTTTCTTTGTTATCAGGTATGAAAGAGATGTAAACTTACTTGTTATATTGTATATCGATCAAAGAAGGGCTAGATCCTCTAAATAACAGCCCTTGGTTGAATAAAATCCGGACCAATTCCGATATCGTAGAACAGGCTGTTGTAGCAATTTCATATCCGTTTCCTGGGCCTACGGTTAAGTGATTGCAACTGAATTGAATTAATCCTCACCCCCCACAAGAAACTACTGAGAGAGAAGTTCTTTATGCTCCTTAATTGGGACCATACAGGTCTCACTGTCTTGATGTACGATAAGAGTCGTCAAAAAGCATCCGGACAACGTTTCTTTATCTTTTCCCCGTATGTTGCCGGCTACCGACTTGAGGAAATCCTTTCGTCTCTGTACGGACGTGTGAGGAGTGAAAAAGCACAGTGTCGAGTGTCACACCTTAAATCTTAGGATTATTGACAGTTTGTATACCTTTGTATAGTTTGTAAATGTGGTTGATGGATTTAGTGGGGGAGAGTGTTACGTTCTGTGCATTCCTTAATTGAGGGAGTTTTGAGATGTAGAAGTTAAACAGCAATGGGCAGAGGACACCAGCCTACGGAACTTGCAGTTTAATTCTTTTCAATTTAGAGTTTTTACCTCGAAACAGTACGGATGACTGTCGACCGCTCAGATAGTTCATCTCTGCAACCCTGGAGGGACCTTAGATTTTTCAAGGCTCTCGAGTACTGTTGCGTGGTTGACTAACTGTGTCAAAGGCTTTTGATAAGTAGTGGTGTTGTGCATTTTTCGGAATCCATGCTGGTGGTTTGCTAGACACGGGTAATGAGTGAATATCAAGAGTAGTAAGGCCTCAAGTGTCTTCACTACTGGGTAGAGGAGTGTTATGGGACGATAGGACTCTGCTTTGTTAGCGGGTTTTTTAGGCTTCGGTAATGGGACCACTCTTCCGATTTTCCATACATCGGGTAACTGTAGAGTGGTCAGCGGGATGTTGATGACACTCCGAACCTTCTCGTTTGGCTATGTCTACCGAAGGGTGTAGTACAAATAGCTCGCGCTCTTCTTAGGGTCCGAAGAGGCATGGTCATTGAATTGAATGCAACTACGTTATCATGTCTCTTCGGGTTAGACACAGTCTTGACAGTAGTCCAAAGCTTACTCACGCCGTTGGAGAGGTTGAGTTCAGATTCAACATCCATTTTATTTGCTTGTGTGGATTTACCAGAGGTTGTATCATTATTCCCAACTAAACCTCTGCTCCCTTCACGTCCAAAGAGGTACTCTGGTAGCTATAATACAGCATTTTTAGATAATTCTATTACCAAATTTCTATCGCATTTTGCGCAGCTACAAGTACAATCAAAAATTGGTGGCTTACATACACTAAATTTATTTGCCAAGATAATTAGCGTGCTGTCAATAAAATATAGTCCATATCGTCCGACAGACGATTTTGCGATAAAAATGCTTTGTAATTGTGAAATCTCACTTCTTGCTAAAAATTATTGGTCTAAATATAATACATTTTAAAATAAATATTCCACATCACTCAAAAAATTAACTCCCACTGGCTAAAAATCAATATATGTACATATGTGCGAGCTGTGAGCACCAAAAAATATGAAACTAGTTTGTAATTGCAGTTTAATGCGAACCGGAGGAATTTTGTCGAACAGAACGAGCGTATAAAAAGTTTACAATTGCACACATAACCGAAATTGGAAACATTACAGCATTTATTAACGACCATGACGGCATACTGAGCACAAGAAACCGACACACATATACGTATGTACATATATACTTAAACAAACTTACAACAAAAACAAAACTTGTGAAAAAATGCTGCGTTGGCGTAGTCCCTGAGCACATAACGCCCACCCCCAACACCCCCTAGCCATTTTAAAACGAAGTAGAAAAGCAATTAACAGATCCGCAAACGTTGCAATGCAAGTGCTATACTATATATATAATGGTATGCCTGTTTGATAGCTTTTGTTGCTTTTGGATTACATTCCCCGGGCACAAGTTGTTGCATCTACTAACCATCAACCGGCTAGCTAGCTGCTAACCAGGCAAAGTAGCAGGCAGGTAAATAATGATGCCAATACCGGCCTAAATAAGGACATCATGACGATGGTGGCAGGCAGCGAGAGGCGCAAGTTAATTTGTAATTTAGTTAGAAGCCAAATCAAATTTATGACCATAAAGCGCGAAGGGTGTGGATGTGTCCTTGCACAACGCATTGACGTCTTTAGGAATTCTTTGGATGGAAGCAGTAGTGCGCTGTTTGTAATTGAAGGCTTACTGTATAGTTATACGGTTAGCGAGAATCTGAGAGACTAAACACAAATCTACTTTCTTTCTTACCGCAAATTTGACCACGTGACCAATTTTTGCACAGATATGATAAGTAATATTATTAGAGTTTTTTATATAAGTTTTGTAATTGCAATATCTGTATAAATTCCATTTAAATATGCAAATTTTTTGGTTTTGCTCAATAACTGAAAGCAGTTAACAAATAGCCAATGGATTTTTTTTTAGCTGATTACGTGTTTTACGAACCTGCAGCGGCAAAGAGAAAAATCAAATAATTTAAAACATAACCGAACGAACGAGGTTAAACAAAAAGAGCATACAAAATAACTATCACATACCAGTGAGTGGTGGCGAGCGAAGCTTAGTGAGTTGGTGAAGCATACAAATCACTTTTTCGCATATGTACCTTTTTAGCTGATTTTTTGTTTAACCAACTGTTTACTTACTTGTTGCCGAGTGCATAGCGTTGAGAACGCTAAAATTGGTAGACTTTCGCTAACGTACTTCTAGTAATCTAGTAAATTTAAAGACAAGGAATGATGCTCCGTGCGATAAGAAACTAATTATTGGAAGTGAATGTTTATTGACATTACAAAGGAAGTTCAACAGCAATTAGCAAAATAGAAACTAGTTGCGTATCTTATATTTCCATAAAAAAAAATATCGTTAAATCGTCCGCAGCTACAATACCGTCCACAAAATACAAAGTTTCTATTTCAAACTTGACTTTGAACGCTTAGTTTGTATAGGAGGTGGATATTATAGCGGTCAATGTGGCCAACTTAATCAGAAATTGTACAGTTGCCTTAGGCCATAACACTGTTCAATACTATACAATTTTGTTTACGAAATCGCTTATTTTTTACATTTTATTAAAAGAATTCAAAAATATATTAATAAACAATTATTATTGAATATAATCTTCAAAACTTACTTCTTGTGTAATGTCCAAGTCGTGTTTGGCATGATCGTACAGTGTCTCCAATTCCTCACACTTCTGTTCAAGTGACAATTTCTCCTCCAATAATGAGAGACCATATTGTGCCGATTGTGCGCGTTCGCTAGCTGCCTGATCTAGTTCGCGCGACAGTCGCTCTACTTCCAAATGCAACTCCTCAATAGTTTTGCCGGCTGTTGCCGTATTTTCCAGTTCGGACATATTGCAGCCGTTTTGTGGTGTGTTTGTGTAATAGTTTTGTAATGGACGGGTGTTTTATTTTTGGAGGGGATGAATGGGGGGATTATGTGGACAATGAGAGACGTGAATATTTTCGTGTTTGTAAGTTGTATGACGGTTTGGGAGGAAGTTCACCGAATGTCGTTATGCCACAGCGGTGGGACTTTGCAATTCTCGAATCTAGGTTTCTTTGTGTTTCTGTTGTGTTCTTTCCTGCACTGGACGGCGGCCGTTTTGTGTTTGTAATACGGCGGCTAGTTATTCAACAGTGGGCGTGGCAGGTTGTTGTGGGCGGAATCGTGTTGTGATCGCCTGTATAGCGTTACGAATCGTTGATTTTGGAGGGACGTGTATGTTGTGAAAATGTTGCTTTTCGTGTTGCTAACTCGTGTTAGTCGTATCTTTGGTTAAGTTAAACCAAATAATAAAATTTCACTTTGCTCTTACACTTTGCTTCTTGGACGTATGTATATTTTGTGAATTCTACTGCTTAACTCCACACTTCCTTCTATGAAGTCGTTATCGCTTTTAGCACAACTCTTTCTTTGGTATCATGCTTTATCGTTAAAATTTCGTTACGTGCTTTTATTTTCTATATTTACCAACTTTTTTATACACGTCGTCGCAAATTACTGATGTGGAATGGATGATGTATAAAAACTGTCACCTCGATCTCACAACTTAATTGATAAATTGTACTCAATTATTAAATTAAATTGAATTGCTACAATGCACTTCCATCAGCTAAATTAATAAAAAGACTTAGCTTTGTGTTTGCATAAATATGCGCGAAAGTAGATTAATTTGCTACTACACAACAAAATCAGAAATATATGGAAACGTTAGCGTCCGCTGCTTTAAAGGCACACCACTGACAAAAAGCGATCCAATTAACGAAAAATGTGAAGTAGTGACATCACGACGGAGCGCCTTTTCACTACACAACACCGCACTACACCTCCAACTTCTTTCTACACCTGGTGTGTTCACGGTTTTTTAACCACCCCTTTAGCAGGGTAAGATCATAGCTTAGTGCACACTTGTTTTCACTATTTAGTTTTCTATCCAACAAAAATTGAAACTATATAAACAATTGTTTGTTGGCCGTGATTCTGTTTAAAGATTTTCCCCAAAGTGGAAAATCTCTATTACAATGCAAATAATATCCACGTCTTTTCTTTTCGTGAGTGACTAACGGAATGTGTGTGTGAAAATTTTGCTTTCCCTCTTTTGCACTTGCTTTATGAAATGTCAAACTGCTGCAGGGTTGCATGTATGCAAAGAAAACCATGTTAACAAAACACAACTGAGCACGTAAACAAAACTTACGATCTAACATTTCTAGTGTAAATCATATGTTTTAGTTTTTACGTGATAAAACATAATTTTTTATATATTACATACTTATAAATTAAGCGCGTATAAATAAGATATCAATGTTTTAGAGAAAATTTACCGAAATTAACAAAAAGTCTCAGATATAAATAGCTGGAATATCTCAACAATATTATACAAAAGGAGAAGAGTATTATTTTTTTGCAGAAACTACAATCTTATTTTAGAAGAAAGACGGCAATATATGTATATATACAGAAATAGTATATATTTAGAAATATAAGATCATGGTTTTAAAATCATTTTTATGTTATTATTTTTATTTGCGATATCGTAAATTGGCATCTAATACTAAAAAAGGGCACAGCAACCCTTCAGTCAGCTGTAGTTTTGTATATAACACATACACGCGCACACTACCAAACAAACTTGTCAAATGCCAAAAAACACAATAAGAGAGAAAAAAACATCGTGAACAACGGCATATGAGTCGAACATCAGAATTGTGTGCAAATTTTTGAATGGTGTTTGTTTTTCCAACTTGAATTTCTAATTAAACATAAATCGTGTTCATATTACATATAATCGAATAAATAATGATGTAGAGCATGAAAGAATTGTGTTAAATTAATCATAGTAGGAAATATAATTGCGCAATAAGCGCAGAAATTATAAGGTTGTATTAAAGAAAAAAACGGTAAAGAACAGCAACATTTACTTACACACAAGCTAAGAACCGTAAGGAATCTCGCCTTCGTGGGGTGTGTGCACTCCCTAAGCGTGTTTAATTTCATACCAACTGTGTTTTCTGAGGAAATTATAACGCCCTTTAGTGTTATACTATAAAGATTAGTTGATTTTTAGCAGTAATTTAGTAAGAACTTGGTGAATATTGCACAGGTGTGTTGTGTGGGCGGCTTAGCGGCAGCGGATGAAGCCAGTGAAATCACAGCTGCACACACAAATACGCCAATTGAACAAAGCATTTTGCTGAGCTATGGAAGTCAAAGAGGTGTTAAATCGTGAGGGGCGCGATGCCAAGAATTTGCTTGTCTACCAATTTTGTGAGGATCAAGTACCAACGGATGGCTCTCAAGGCATTACTGGTAGTGAGTATTTAATGTAATAATGTATTTCTAAGCTAATTTATTGATTTTCGTTGTCTATTACTGCGAAACAGAAATTTCGCCGTCCTTAAATGTACGCAAGCCACCCGTCGCACCGTCAAAGTCACCAAATTCGCTAAAGAATGCATTGTCGCCAATACGAACTACAAAAATGCAAAATACAGGACCACGTGTGCGTAGTGCTTCTACGGGTCGAGACAAAAAATCGGAATTACAAGCACGTTATTGGGCGCTGCTATTTGGCAATTTACAACGTGCTGTCAACGAAATCTATCAGACAGTGGAGTGCTGTGAGAATATATCATGGTGCCAGGAGGCGATTTTAGTGCTTGAGAATTATGTGCGCGACTTTAAATCGCTTAGTGAGTGGTTCAAAGTTTCTTGGGATTACGAATCACGACCTTTGCAGCAAAGACCACAATCACTTGCATGGGAAGTGCGTAAGAGTAATCCTGCACCACGTGTACGCGCTAAAAGTTTGACCAGCCCTACAATGTCGGGTAAATCAAGCCCATCTGCCTGTGCATGTGCGTCGGGAAAGTCGTCACCATGTTGTGGCGACACTGCATCACCACGAAAAAGCTTACGTGCCTGTGATCCCCTACCAAAAGGTGCTATGCGTGTGAATGTGCGTGAGTTGTTTGCCACAAACAAAGGCAGAGCCAGTAATGAGCGTCCAACAGAAGTTATAGAACAAAAGAAATGCATAGACACTCAGCCAGAGATACATGTGGAAGCCGAGCCAATGAAATTGCTTAATAGGTGCCATCAGTATGCACAAACTGATCTAGAAGATGATCATTTGACTTTGGCAGATATACGAATAAAACTACAAAGAGAAGCGGAAGAACGACAAATGGCTGAAGAGGCTGAGCAAGAGCGCTTGCGACAGCAGGAAGAGTTTGAAAGACAGCGTCAACAATATGAAAAGCAGCGTGAACGTGACCAGCAATTGGCGGAGCAAAACATGCTGGAGCAACAACAAATGCAGCACGAGGAAGATAAAGTAAAACAGGAAAATGAGAAACTGGTGCAAATAGTTGATTCAAACGTGGAAACGACTATTGATACCACTAGCAAAGGGGCTAACGTTACTTTAAATGGCAATGATTCCAGTGGCACCGATGCAGATGATCCACATTTCGCAATGAATCGCGAACCAACCGCTTTAGAGATGACTGTACAAAAGCTAAATCAAATGGAAAATGAAATTCTAGCAAAAGATGCCAATAAAATGCCTACACCGCCTACGACTGAACTACGAAAAGCAGAACCCATAGTTGACGTTAAAGCGACTCTTGTTACAGCAGACACTTCGAAGAAACCAGCCACAACTGCAACGGCACAAAATGGTCCACTTAAATATTCCAGTGTTTTGAATCGTCCAGCTACAACGCGTCCAACAAATTCAAATCCAACAAAGCCAGCGGGCGCCATACGTCCTTTGGCCAACGCAACGGCTGTGAATAAAGCGGTGCCAACGCAGAAAACTCTACCCAACACCTGTCTGCGCCGTTCCGCTACCACCGCTTCGGTGACAAAACCGGCGGCGTCACGTTTATCAGCAGGCGGTGCCAGCGCACGTTATATAACACCACGTCCATCTAGTAAAACTGAACATTACGGACCACCAACACATGTCGCTTCTAGGCTGTCCGCGCGTTCACGCACCATGATTGAAATGCAACCTAAAGAGCAAAAGCCCCGCACCGGCCATCCTACACAACGGTATTCACAGACAACAGTCTCATCGCGCAAATCCTCACGCGAAGATATCGGCAGCTCAAGCTCCACGCTCAAAGCCAGCACTGAACTCATATCATCCTCCAGAAGCAGCTTATCACATGCAACGGGCGCAATAGTACACATCGACGAACGTCGTTCGGAGCCGAAGCAGCTGCCCTCCGACGCCAACGACGGCTGGCTGACGGTGAAGAATCGTCGTCGCTCCAGCATGCATTGGGCCAATCGGTTTAATCAACCCACAGGTTATGCCAGTCTTCCAACACTAGCGCTATTCAATGAACAGTTGGCCGAAAGTGAAGAGCATCAAAGGAGCAAAAAAGTAGCCATTAAGAAAGGCGCCACGCAGGAAAACAATAACGTCACAAATAAGACGCAGCCAAGCGCCAAGCAAACCAAAGCGCTGAAGGCGCAAAAGTGTGTAGACAAGCCGGTGAAATGCGCGACGCGTCCCGAAATAAAGAATGCCAAGGCCAAGGTGAATTCCCTACCAACGCAACGCAAGAATACTGCGGCTGCGCCCGCTGCCAGCGCTGCGAATGGCGCAAGCTCCGCACGCGCGCCAAATGTGCCAACACGCGAGGCGATAATCAAGCGACAAAAGTCGGATTTGACGGGCTTGAAGATGACCTCACTGCACAAGGAGTATATGCGCAGCGAGAAGTACGCGCAACGCAAGCAAAACGGCAGAGCGGGCTCGTTGGAGACTTCTGCGGCCAACTCGACCGAGACGGTTGTGGATGGTGAGTGAATTTTGCCAATTTATTGAGATATTTTGTTTTTAATTATTGGTTTTTATTGCAGCAAATGACGAGGCAGACAACAAGGAAGCCACTGCCGACAACACAGAGTTCGCCGAACAAAATAAAATTGACATAAAAATACAAACAAATCGTGATTTCTCCAAAACCATTGGCGATCTCTACGAGAGTATTGCGCAAACCGCCAAAGCGGCCAATTTTGGTGGCAACAATCTTGACAGCACCTGCAGCGGCGGCAAACTTTCCAGTTGTGATGAGAGCGAGGAGACATTCGCCAGCGAAACGGATTGTGATGAGGATCAGCGCATGCTGGTCGAGGAGCAAGAATCGCTGGAGCGTCAAATACGCGAGTTGGAGAACACCGAAATCGATGTGGACACTGAAACCGATGAGACGGACGGTGAAGTGGCACTTGATCATGAGCATGACTGCAACGAAACGGTAGATCGTTTGCTCGATGATGCCTCCTCAATACCCTACTTACCAGCCGGTGAGGATGGCATGGATCCGAATCTCAGCTTGGAAATGCGCTATCATGCGCTACTCTCGGAAATGTCGCGCGTTGAGCGCGAAGAAGCGCTGGCCACGCTACAAGCGTATGTGGCGCGACATCCGGGACGCGCGCAAGAGTTGCATCAAAAACTCTCCTCACCGTCGCGACGCCGCTCACTGCAGGAGACACTGAAGAAATACCAAGCGAAGCATACGCGCGCGCAACAAAAACGCGAGCAAGTGCAGAAAGAGAAAACCATTAAAATACAACAACTATTGGCGCGCGTCGAAGACGTGAAGGCAGCCAAGCGTCAGCTAATCGAGGATAAGCGCCTGAAGATGGAGGATAAAATGCAGCGCGCCGCCGAGAATCGCGAGCAATATCTGCGTCAAATAGTGGAGAAGGCGCACGATGAGGAGAAAAAGTTGAAAGAGATAAATTTCATTAAAAATATCGAGGCACAAAACAAGCGCTTGGATCTGCTCGAATCCTCCAAGGACGCCGAGGGGCGCTTGCAAGACTTGGAGCAAGAGCGCCAAAAGCGCTTGGAAGAGAAGGCGGCGCGCGAAGCTGCCGTCGAGCGACGGCGCCAAGAGCTGGAGAAAGAGCGCCAACGCAAGCTAGAGAAAATGAACGAGACGCGTTTGGAAAAAGAGCAGCGCATCGGCAAAATGCAAGAGCAAAAGGAGCGTCAACGTCAGGCGCTGGCGCGTGAAAAGGCGCGCGATCGTGAAGAGCGTTTGTTGGCGCGTCAAACGCAACAACAGCAGACCACTGAAGAATTGCAGCGTAAGATATTGCAGAAGCAGCAGGATTCGGCGCGGCGGCACGAAGAGAATATCGAGCATATACGGCAGCGCGCGCTTGAATTGACTTTGCCGACGCGCAACGTCGATGAGAATGGCGTGCAGCGCAATGAAAACGGCGAGGTAATCGAGGATGGCGATCTGTCCTCAACGGTGTCGGATGTGGGCAGTCGCGAGCACACGCGCGGCTACAAGAAAAAAATCAAAAAGCTCAAGCAACGCATGGCGCAGAGGTAAACAAGAAAATGAAATTTACAAAATTCAAATTATAACTAATATATGCCGCTATTATTGTAGTGCCGAGGAGTACATGAAGGAGCAACCACCGGTGCCATTGCATATGAAGCGCGAGAGTCAAGTGCCGAAATATTTGAATCTCGTTAGTAAAGGCGGCGGCTCACAAGGTTTGGAGCGCGCTGTCAGTCAGCTGTTGCGTCTCATGAGCAAGGCGCAAGTATTCGATTTTCAGTGCTTCCTGCTTATGGATGGACTCGGTGTCATCACCACAAATGTGATTAGCAAAAGCATGGAAGAGAACAATGACATTCCAAAGCGGTAAACGATTTTAAACATAGTTTTTTTCAACATTTTGAATTTAAAACAATATTTTTTCGTTTTTTACAGCGCTGTTGTGCTCGCTGTGCAACTATATCGTAACGCCTGTACGCTTTGTCCGCAAATTGCGCGTCACGCCATACTTGGAAATACGCTGAGCGCGCTATTTGATGTGCTATTCCAGAGTTTGCAGGTGAGTGATAGTTTTCCCAAGTCCTTTGTGTTAGAAGACCTTGTAACATTTCCTCACTAAGTTGTTGTTGTTGTTGTGGCGACAAAAACGCTCTCCAAGCAATTTTATTGCCGAGTTGAGAGTCCTTGGCTGCATCAAATGCTGGGTTCGTTCCGGCTACGTACAACGTCGTGGGAACAGAAAACTGCAGAACACCTGATTCTGGATTGCTCAGCAATTTGCAGAAGCAGGCTGAAGGCCTTAGGTTTCATCTATAATATGTGGTCACCTCAGTCGTGCCCAGAAGGCTCCTGGAATCGTTCATGATGCTGGATCTTTCTGATATGTGATAGACCATAGGTCGCTTTGCAAGCCTCAATTTTACTATTTACCTATCTATCGAAATTAAACCTTCATTTTAATGAAAAAATAGTGGATTTCTTTTTAGTAGATCTTATAACTAAGTTTTGCTTTTGTCTGTAACCTCAACTTCCCTTGAACCAGATTTAAAAAGACAGAAATCATCCCTGAAGTCGTCTGCTTAAATCGAAGTCGGCTCATAGGAGCATCAAGAGCTCATTTCTTGATTACATCGACGACATTGAACAATACGCAGTCCAGACTATGGAATCAATTAACTTCAGACACGCACTGACTCTCATTCACAGTAGAGCCTTTAACCCCTCCCTCTCTTAGTGAATGACGTACTTAGAGTTAAATCACAACACATAGCATACGAAAAGCGCGAGATGTCCCGAGAATCTCGAGCGAATCTTACGCAGCTTCGTTTGGATACTTTTTCTTTATTGGCGTAGACATCGCTTACGCGTTTATTGCCGAGTTTACAACAGCGCGCCCCTCGCTCTCTCCTCCTCTTCGCTTTTTGGCACCAATTGGTGATTCCAAATGTAACCAGCTCCTCCACCTAATCTTTCCAATGGAGTGGCGGTCTTCCTCTGCTTCTCCTAGCGGCTACTGTGTTGAATACCTTTAGAGCTGGGAAATACGGACGGCTGCTGCCTCTTAATTGGCTGAACTATGCTAATGTCGTCGTAGAATTCGTGATGTTCATCGTTCCGTCGATAGCGATATTCGCCGTTGCCAATCCGCAAAGGACCATAAATTTTCCCTAAAACATTTCTCACGAAAACTCGTAATTCGTTTCGGATACTGCAGCAGGTTAAATTCCTACTTGAGCAGAATTGTTGCAAATAAGGGGTACATGTGCAGTCCGCAACGAGTCCCCGCATGACTCTAACCACCCCTTTGCATGCTCAGCGAATTCGAATAATATAACACCCTATCTCTGTGGCCCAACTGCGTCGAAATAGCACGTTTCCTCGGCCTAAGGGGACTTCGGTGACAACCATCTTATATCTTATATCGCCCAAGCGAGGATTAGGTAACCCTTACAACAAAAACTTAATAATTTTCTAATCTGGAGTTCAAACAAATGGCAAATAAATCCAAATAATCCAAATTGGTTCTATATACAAGTATAATCGAAGGGGATCTGGATGAATGCCAAATTAAAGTCTGTCATCACATATTCCCCTAAAATTATAATTATAAAAAGTCTTGCGGTATTTTCACTAGTTGGTGCTGAGAGCGGGTAGTTCTAGTTTTATTCTTCGCATTGGGTCATACTATACCTTTTTAAAATACGCCATATTTTGCAGTACTATTACGATAAAGGCAAAAATGCATTTCAAGCCGCCAATAAAATTTGTGCAGTTTATGGACCCGATACAGTTTCCATTTCCACCGCACAACGATGGCTTCAACGTTTTCGTTCTGGTGTGGAGGTGGTCGAAGATGCGCCACGCTCCGGAAGGCTTGTCGGCGAAAATTGCGATAAAATCGCTGAATTGGTCGAAAGAGACCGGCATAGTAGCAGCTGTAGCATCGGTCAAGAGCTGGGCATGAGTCATCAAACCGTTATAAAAAAAAAAATACCGCAATACTTTTTTGACAACCTATTATTATGGTAAAATTCGATATCTTCAGTTTCTCTTTAGCGTATTTCGTTTCTATTAAACTCAGTTAAGGTGGAATTTTATCGTATCTAAAGAAGTCGCGGTTTTAATCATTAAAAACTTTTCAACTTTTATTTACGCCCTGAGTTTTTTTTTACCAGCTTTCAGTCTTCGCTCAATAGAGTCAATCCTTTATAAACGGTGATCCATTTCGAGGTTCCCTACTTTTTGTTCTTTTTTTTTAAGAAGAAACACTGAAAGTTTAAATTTGATGGGGAACGTTTATTATCATTCGAAAGAACATTCCTTAGCATTTTTCCTCTTTCAAATGTTTGCCGCGGCTATGTCGCAGATGGTCCATCCATTGAATTCAATTTTCGATGTTTCGTTCGGGTATTTCGACTGGTTACTGATGAATGACATGCGTGGTGTTTGGTCCAAGACCTGATTCGAAGCGGCATTGTCCGCACAGACTTAAGACTTTAAATATCACCACAGCAAAATGTCTTACTATGTGATATCACACGATCTTGGTGGCCAACGGACTGGCGAAAAACGTGAAATTTTCTGTTCACCGAAGTAGTCTCTCAATAAATCCATCCATTGATTAATGCGATGTGTGGGAAGTGACGGCATCTTGTTGAAATCAGATGTCACCGAGATCACGAGCTTCAATTTCAGGCTTCAAATAGTCGGTGAACATGACGCGATAACGTTCGCCATTGACGGTTACGTTCTCACAGACATCTTTTTTTAAGAAATGTGTACCGATGATTCCACCGGGTCGCAAACGTGTGACAATTTTGTTGAATTCTTCCTACTCTTCAGGGTCTTCGTATACAATTTCAGCTACGGCTGCTATATTTGCTTCGCTGTGTGCTGAACGTGGTCTATTCGGTCGAATATTATCCAATAATGAAAGCTAGATCTCAACATGAGTGATGGTGTTGCGAATAGTTCGCTCAGTAGGCCGATTGTGTTTACCAGAAGTTGAGCGAAGCGCGCAAAACACATTCTTTACAGACGTGAATTTTCGTAATAAAGTTGAACGGTTTGTAAACGTTTTTCAATTTTTAAATTCAATTTTGTACAAAAGTAACATGACAGCTTGACACGACCCACGCGTGATCTGTCAAAAAGAAAAAAAAAAAAAACAGGCTTTGTTCTGTATCCGGCTCTAAGATCTCTATCTTATCTGTAACTTCTTAAATGGAGGTTAACTATTTTCACTTCTTCACATTTCAATAATTGATTAAATTACCAGCCGTTGGAGCTAAGGTTGTTTAATTGTTCCAACTTAAATTAAAATTACAAACAAAACATATTTATGATATGGCGACTCTTCGGTTGGATTGCGCACATTGATTAATACAAAAGTTATAGTGTATTTTTGTTTAGAAGCACAGAACTTCCTAGCTGTCGTAGCTGTCAGACCAGCTGTCGAAGTAAACACTAACCTAACAATTATGTTCAGTATATTTTGGTAAATTGCCAAGCAAAGTTTTATACCGGAACACCGTTTAAAAAGAACTCGAACTTGTGTTCCGCCGAGCGAGCTTTTATGCAAATTTTTTTATCGTAAAATCGACTTCATCTAAAATACGAAGTGTGTTCAAAAAGTATCGCGAATTTTTTTTCTTGTTTTTTTTTTTTTTCAAAAATTATTTATTCATGAATATCTATTTTGTCCCCTTCAAAGTAATCCCCATGAGATATTATACACTTGTGCCAACGGTTTTTCCAATCTTCGAAGCACTTCAAAAAATCATTTTTTTTTATCTCCAGCTTCTCCTTCGATGCCGTCTTTAACTCGTCAAGAGAAGCGTAATGTCGTCCTTTCATGGGCCTCTTCAGTTTAGGGAACAAGGAAAAGTCACAGGGGGCCAGATCTGGGGAATACGGTGGCTGCGGCATCATTAGTGTGTTGTTTTTGRACAAAAAGTCGCGCACAAGCAACGATGTGTTCTTCCACTTTTTCTCTTTTTGTTTTTCCAATTTTTGTTCTTCCACAAATCCGGGCGTTTCTGGTAGATTGCTTCGCGCAAATTGCGCATAACTTGCAGGTAATATTCCTTATTGACCGTTCTTCCCTGTGGCAAGAACTCACGATGCACCACGCCCTTGCAATCGAAGAAAACTGTCAGAAAACTGTCGCGATACTTTTTGAACACACCTCGTAAGCTAAGTGATCGAATTTGACTGGTACTCAATCTTCCTTCCTATGTGTCTTCATTCTTTCCTTCCTGTGCCTTCCTGTCATGGACAAATCATATCAAGAAATTAATTTGTTAGAAATTATGTTGTTAGACTGCTTTTGTGTGTGTGTACTTTTTGATTTTTAAATAATAGTTTGTCAAAAATGTCTTGCGGTATTTTTATAGAATTTTCAATTGTTCATAAAATTTTTTTTGATGACTCATGCCCAGCTGTTGACCGACGCTACGGCTGCTACTATGCCGGTCTCTTTCGACCAATTCAGCGATTTTATCGCAATTTTCGACGACAGGCCTTCCGGAACGAAAACGTTGAAACCATCGTTGTGCGGTGGAAATGGAAACTGTATCGGGTCCATAAACTGCACAAATTTTATTGGCGGCTTGAGATGCATTTTTCCCTTTATCGTAGTAGTACTGTAAAATATGCCGTATTTTCTCTTTATTTTGCTCCCTGTTTGCGACGCTATAACTCACGAACGACTTAAAAGAAACGACAGTCCATCAAGCACGTGTAGCGCGTGAAATGAGCTTTCCAAAAAGGTTTAGCATGACCCGATGCGACGAAAAAAACTAGAACTACGCGCTCTCAGCGCCAACTAGCGAAAATACCGCAAGACTTTTTTGACAAGCAATAATTCAACAAAAATAAAAATATCATGCCACCACCCTAATGTGCAGCGAACTGTTTCATTACCTTCCTTGCATATTTTTATTTTGTGCTTCTTATTTATTTCCTTAGTTTTGTTTGCATATGTCTGTCAAGCTGTCACGCTGTCATCTTGCGTCAGTCCTGCACTGACTGATTTCTTCTTGGTCTCCATACACTTTCATTGTTTCTAAGTCCGTTTTGCTGTCATCCGATATTATTTTCGATTCACGAAACAGTTTTAATGCCAATGTGATGAAGAAGAGAATCCATTTTATTTTTCAAATGCTTTCTTTTCCACCTTTTCTTTATATGTCTTATGCTGCTATTTCTAATTTCTACTTTGTTTCTTCACAGCTTCCCGAAGAAAAATCACCGCAACATCCTGTCGAGTTGTCCACTGAGCTAATGCTCGCCTGCACAGTGGCCATGTCGCCGTCCTACACGAAGAAGCACACCCACCCCAAAGTGCTGGAACGCCTACCGGATCTGATAAGGTAAGTCAACACAACAGTGTGCGCCTTTTAAGCCAGTGTGTCCATGAAATTATGAGTAAATACCAACCGCCCGCTCGACTTCTATAGACACGTCTGTAGTGATTTGAGAACATATGAGCGCTAGCTAATGTGGCTTGCATGAGTCTTGTCTGTGTACAGGGTGCGCGGCTGCACGTCTGCGCTGCGCAGGGGAAATGCCACATTTCGAACTTCGAAAAGTCGTAATTGCTGCAAAGCGCGCGCGAAAGAGACAAGCATAGCGCGTTGCTGAGCATTGCGCAGTGCGCATGCGCGTGCATAAGCTTAGAACCGTGTAGGGCAGTGCAGTGAGCGAGTTCGAAAAAGGGCGTGTCGTTTAACGCCACCATTTAATAAGCTCTCTTAGTGGTTGTTTGTGTTGTTGTTGTCGTCCGTCACCTGCACACATGTGTGTGCGCAACGCTTGGTAGGGATAAGCGTTTTGCTTTATTTATTATTGTTTTTGCTTTTGTTGCCATTGTTGCGGCTGCTTAAGCTCTGGCGCGGTCGTGTAAATAAAAACGCAGCGCATACATATGTGCGCGCTCTGTAGCGCTAGCAGCATTCAGCGCGGCAAGTTTTGGCTGATGTTGTTGAGCGCGTCGCGGCTTTCCGCTGGCGTTGGTGGCCACCACAATCGTTATAGCCGTTGCGCGCATAACGGCGCCTCACCGCAGCATTAATGTTGCGCGGTGCTTATTTCGCTCGCTACTAAACCGCGGCGCGTTGCTGTAACCTGCCTGCCTGCCTACCGTACGATTGCCAAGCGCAATTTTACTGCCAAGTTGCACGCCTTCGTGCAATTTTTTTTCGCCGCATTTAATTTTTTCTCCATTTTTATTTGCTTGTTTGCTCTTGTTGCTGCTGGCGTTGTTGTTTGCATGTTTTCATGCAAATTTCAGCACTTTTGCATTGTACCGACTGACTTAAATCCGCCCAGGCTTCCATTGCCGCAGCGCGCGCCGCTACCTGAATACCTGGTGGCTGACGCGCTTTTGTTCGGTCGCTCGGTTCGACGGTGTGCGGGCGCTTGGGGGTTTGTCCAATCGCCCCATTTGTACTCCCATTGTCTGCCGCGCTGTTGTTGCCATTTTACTTGTTTGTGTTACGCCATTCTGCGTTTTATTGCCGTTTGTTGTTGTTGCCGCTGTCGTTACTGTGTTTACTGTTTTCAGCGCTGTTGTTGGCTGCTACGCCCTCACATGTTTGTGCGTTGTAATTTTTGTAGATTTATCGATAAATTTAGGTTGCTTGCAAAGTCTTTAAGGTTTGGTTGCTTTAATGAAGCAGAATTGCTCCGAAATTACTTTGATTGCGAAAGTTTCTCTATTTAAAATATGACGAGTTAAATAATTAAATTTTTCAGTTAGTTTAAATACTTTTTAAGCTTTATTTATTTATTTAAAATCATATCTCCAAGATATTTTTATATTAAAATTAAAAAAAAAAATATCATATTTTCAAGTCAACGCCATTTTTGGTCGAATATTATGAGGTATTTTTCAAATAACGCTTGCCAAATGTGGAAATATGTCCTAACACGGCCAAATTGAAGTAAAAAATGTGACAACAATAACATTGTTTTTTTTGTAATTATGACAACAATAACAATCCGTTCCTACGTACGACAGTCGGTTCTACCTAACCGGAACGGATTCGTATTTTTTTATCCGGCCAAGGACTGTCAACTCAGCAGAATTCTGCCGCTACAACAACAACACTAAACAGTGGCGGATCACGGGTGGGTTTTTGGGGGTCAAATAAAATTATATAGTTTCTCGGTTTTACCCGAGTTGCCTCCCCTACCAGTGGGTATCATCCAAATTTCGAAGATTTTTGTTAATAGGTTTGAGGTTTAGGTATTCTTATCTCATTTCCCTGTTTTTGTTGTTATTGTAGCGGCAGAATACTCATTTCCCTAACTTGATACAGTTATTGGATGGAATTTAGACCCGGCCCAAATCGTGAAATTAACTGCTCACCGAAGTGTTCTCTCAATAAATCCATTGACTGATACGAAGTGCGCGAAGAAGCGCCGGCTTGTTGAAATCCACTGTCGCCGAGACCACGAGCTGCAATTTCAAGCATCAAATAGTCGGTTATCATGGTCGCCATTGACGGTTACGTTCCCACCGGCATCATTTTTGAAGAAATATAGACCATTGATTCCACCGGCCCATAAAACACACCAAATCGTTGTTTTTTCTGGATGAAATGGCAGGTCTTGAATCTCTTCAGTTGCACTTCGTGCCAAATGCGCCAAATTTGATTGTTTACATAAACATTGTACCAGAAATAAACCACATTGCTGAACAAAATTTGTCTTGAAATCGTCGCATCTTCTTGGAACTTTGCAAAAGCCTATAGAGCGAAGCGGTGTCGCTTGGGAAAGTCGAGTGGCTTCAGTTATTGCACAAGCTGTATTTTGTATGCTTTCAAGTTAAGTTCTCGACGTAAAATATCCCAAGTCGTTCCATACTTGATGTATGGAACGGGTTGCTCTCAGTTACAGCTGCTAGTGAATAATATTATCCAATAATGAATTCTGGGTCTCAAGAGGGATGATGATCAAAAAAGGACTATTGAAAAAAGTATCTTAGATCACCCGTTATATATTTCAAAATGTATCCGATATTTCCTTCTGTTTTTTTCAAAGTAAAGGCTGTTCAGGGTATAAAAATACGACAATTTAGGACAGTATGATTTTTGATATAATTTATATTTGTTTGATAATAAAATACAATTATTTTGTTTTTGATTTAATTTGACTTTATTTTAATTGAATATCCCTCCTATAATTTTTTTTTTATATTCCATGCCCCCCAAACCCCACTAATTTTTTTTTATCATTTATCTTCGCGCTCATCTTTTCGTTTGAATTTTCAAATTTCCGTTCCGCTACAATTATTTTGCAGCTTATCCGTTTTTAGTCGCTCGCTCCTCTTTGGCAAATCTCTTCGTCACGCTTGAGCTGCCCACCACTGTGCTACGACTAACAAACGTTGTTTTTGCTGTTGTTTTAGCCATTTTGCATACACCTTTAGCGTATTTGTTTGTTTATTCAAAACTGCAGCAAAAATTTAAAACCGTTGCCTCAAACTTTGTGCCACACACACACAGGGCACTCCCACCGCACGCCGCCATTATGCGACGTCCACACACACACTCGCGCACATACAGACATCCCGGCGTTTCGTGCGTTTCGCTTCATGTGTTCGCCTTGTGCTCTTCCTGCTGTCATTCCGTTTCGTTAAATTCGAAATTTATATTTCGCTTTGTCGACAGCTTTTTGTAGTTTTGCAATTTTATTGCATATTTGTTGTTGTTATTTGCATTTTCAACTTGTATCCTGCGCTTTATCGTTGCAGACACTGCTTTGTGTGTGTGTGCTTGTGTTGGCATTGTTGTTGTTGGCTGGTTGCGCTTCACTTCACTTTTGGGTACTCGGCTCCTACTTTGCTCTCTACCTCTTTTTTCGCTCTCCGCTTTTTCTGTCACGCTACCGTTATCTGAGCAGCTTGTCGTCCTTGCCAGGTCCTGTGACTGCTTTCTTTGCAAAATTTAATTTAACTTGTTTTATTTTCCAATTTGTTGCGAAACTTTTTCATTTGAATGTGTTTGAGAACTTGAGGGAAAACAATTTTCGATTTTGCATATTTATTTTTTTGTTTTTGTTTTCGTTTTTGTTTCTGTGTTGTGTTGAAATTGTTTTAATATTTTCTTACAAATATCACAATTCTGTTTCTGCGTATTAAAATTTTTAATTGCGTAAGAACAGTTATTTTTTCTTTGTTTTTGAGGAATGAATTTGGAATTCAGTAAAAAAAAAAAAGAGAGATTTTTACATAAGGATTATTAATATTTGCTTACTGTTTGGGTTGAGCTAAGCACTGAATATTCAAGAATTCCTCAATTAAAATTTTATTCAAAGAAAGATCTTTTTTGTACTGCGATTACTTCCGTTTCCTTAAATTCGGACTAATGCCATTCAACATATAACACTCGTGGAGTTAGCCGGCAAATGCATTGCTGTAAAGGTTGCTATCAGACTCCGAGAAGTCGAACACACTAAGGGTTCCAGAGAGGGACATACCAAAATCCTCTCTCACTTCCATTTCATCGCAGATGACCACTGCGGTGCCTACTTGTAGCGGCATGTTGCAGTCGCTGGAGAAGAGTTCGCATCCAAGCCTAAGTGGTAAGTTGGAGTCTTCTTTCGGAAGCTCTCAATAAACTCTTGTTTCGGATTGCCGGACCATTGTACTGTCTGTCATGCAAAAGTGGCAACTATCAAGGTAGCAACAGATGTATTTTGACGAAGTTTGCCTTCTTTTATGGAGGTACGCTTCCACTCCGATAACAGAGCTGCTATACAGGCATTGATCTCGCTAACGGTGAAAAGCTAGTTAGGAAAATATTGACTTCAATAGTTGTAGAGTCAAGTTAATTCTATATTAAACTTGTCTGGTCCCAACGAAATCATCGAAAGCTGTAAAACCGTTTAGCTCGCAAGAAAGAGCACCCTTACCCCAATCACATCAGAATGGGAACGAACGGGTGTTCGACTCCCTTCGTGCACACGGGCTTGGTTGCCACACTTTCTATGAACCCGGCGAATTTGCTGAAGTAGATATTAGCCACTTCAATAGATTTTTGGCAGGATTTAGGCGTTTTGTAGATATACGACAGTCTTTTTGACGCGTACTTAAGAGATCTGGACATCAAAAGCTACACGTGTTTAGGCGTGAGATTTTTTAACATATTTACCTATCAGCCTACCCTTGTTCCGGAGGCCGTATTAAACTTCTAGTCTAATATTGTTTTTATAATCTGTTAGAAATTAGTACGAAGATAACTATTTAGTCCTTAACCTTAGCTAATTTAGAGAATATATAGAGAAGCTTGATCGCTGATCTGCAGGTAACGAAAAGATCTACAACTGTTGTATTGACACCTCTTTCACAAAACCTCTAAATTTATAGAAAATATTCAAATAACCAGATTTTTGGGTTTTTGTATTTTTATAATTTTATTTTATTTTATTTTTTTGCGAAGTTTTATCTAACTTAACTTTTATGTCTGAAACACACTGTATTTTTTTTATTGAAAATATTAAGGAAAAAACATTATTTCGACTTAAAACCGAAATACCCTGTTTTTTAAATCAAAAATGATTAAAAATAACTTAAGACTGCTCACTACGTTCGTATTTTGTACCATTTTTAATCACCTCTTCACATTTTCGCTGCATGCTGTCGACCAGTTTTTGACATTACTCCTTTGGGCTTGAATACCAAGCATTTTCAATTCCGACTCATATGTACTTAATAAAAATTTTTGAGTTTTTTGCTTTCTATTTTGGGTTTTATATCATTCTATAAATTTTGTATTGAATACATATTCGCTTTTTGCGGAGGCCAATCCGATATTCCATTTTTTTTTTATTGTCCAGCGAATTTTCTCCTGTGCTTCAGATCAATGTCTTCCATAAATGTCCAATTTATGGGCAAGGATTCAAAAATTGCTTCATTTTATTTTTCAATATATCCAAATACTGTAATCGGTATACTTTATCACTTATTCGAACAATTGAATCGACACCATGCCATGTCAACGCGAGCTAGACCATGTTACTTCCATCGGTGTGCTTAAGATCTTTTTAATATATCTACCGTTAAGAGCTTGACCTTGTAGGCGACGTACAAATGTTTTTTCATCTGGATCTATCCTATTTATCTTGGTTTCGTCACTCAAAAATTGTGCTAATTTGTCTCGGTATGCCTTTGCGATGCGAGTCGAATTTTGATGTGGCGTAGAGTGATTTCTTCTTGCCAATTCGTTCAAAAAGTTGAGCTTCGATGATTAGTCTTCCTCTTATGTAGTAAAAAAATCTATGAAAATTCCATACAGCCTTACTTAAAAAGCCGAATATGTCGAGAAGTATTAACCTCGGACCTTTTTTGTAGCAAATAAAATTTTCTACAAGTTCGTCATTAGCATATTTTCTATAGCTCTAAAAGAATATATACAAAAAAATGCGAATTTCGTGGAGAAATCAGGTTTAGAGCCCCGTACCACCTCGTCGGTGTGAGTGTCGACTTTCTCGCAATGATCACTTTTGTAGAGTGTTGAATTCTGAAGAATATATGTCTAAAGTCAAAGCGATGCCATAAAATGCCTCTGAGCTATAGAAATTTAAAGATAAAAAATCACGATTGTCGTGTATTTTCAATGGAAAATTTTTATATGCCTTTTATATGTCCTTAATGTTAATATTATGTCCTTAATGTTAATATTAAGGGCTCGAATTTTCAGGGAATTTTTTTAAGGGTATTTCTAAAGAAATTTCGTGTTGAGATTGACAAAAAAAAAAAACAAAAAACAAAAAAAAAAAAAAAAAACACCCCCTAATGTATATACTACAATATTTCACTTTCATAATAAGTGCGCTTAATCGCTTTTTCGTTGTATCTGTAATGAGATTCCATCAATTTCGAAGCTTCATCGCAAATAAGCAATAATAAAGTATGGCAAAGTAGACAATTTTTTTGGATACTGCACCAAAACACATTTTTTTCGAAGGACTTACTCATAATTAAAAATTTTGTTTCACCGTTTTTCGAAATCGAAATATTTGTATACGCATTACGAAATTTAGCTTTTTGAAAACATCATCATTAATTATACCATGCAAACTGTAACAAAAAAAAAGAGTAAAAATATAGGTGTCATTCACTTTTTCGTAGTTCAATGGTGCACAAGTTATAAAGGGTCAACATCAGACCTTCGAAAAAAAATAATAATATCAAAGAATACTCAATGAATTTTGCCACCTCTCTCCTTATTAATTTGAGCAAACCTGCCACTTAAAAAACAATTTTGACATTTCTTTCAAACTTTCAAACATTTCAGATTGTCCTTGAAAGAAGAGCAAAATATTTTCTCTTATTTAATATGCAAATGTGTAAAATTATTTGTTGCCAAGTAAATAAGCAACTAATTTCAACTTTTGGAAAACTAAAATTTCTTAAAATTTCCGACACTTGTGTGCAAAAAAGTTCAACTCACAAAGGTGTTTACACACAAACACAGATTTATAACGGTACTATCCCGCAGCGAACGCACTTTGCTCCAATTTTATTGTGCTATAAGTATATACTTATGTATGTATGTATATAAACATACCTATGTACATATTTCTAACTGCGTGTGTGTTTCTTATAATTCAATATTGGCCACGAGTTGGTTGGGCATAAAGTTGCCATGTACCACGCCCCCTGCCCTCAACGATTTCACCTTTCACACGTACACAAACTCATTTGCATTGCTGCCGCCTGCCATTATTCTGTCATTCTACAGCAGAACCTATTGCGTATTTACTTATTTATACTTGTATTGTCACAAGCGTTACAACAATGCAATTCAGTATATACTTATGTATGTTTGTGTGTATATGTATGTAATTTTATTGTGTATTGACTCTTTGACCCAGCCAAGTGACGGCTCTGTTCACCGAGTTTATTTTGTGAATAACAATATTCACACACACACACACACAGACGCAAATAAAATTGCGCTAAATAAAAGTCACTACCGGCTGCCACTGTTATTGTGTTTGTTGTAGTAATTGAATTTCAGTGGCGCTTCAACTGCATTCACACACATATACATACATATGGACATCCAGCGAGTGGTCCACTGCCCACCAATCACGTCGCCTAACGTTGACTGACGGCTTTGGGCTTTGGCTTTTTGCCACTACCGTCAACAACAACAAGAACAACAAACGAGACAAACAGCAGGCTTGCATAGGTACATAGTAGATGTAGAGGATCGTATGGTTTTTTTTTATACCCTGAACAGTGTATATTAAGTTTCTAGCGAATTTTGCAAAAGTCAGAAGGAAACGCCTAAGGCCCTACATAGTATATGTATACCCATATAAAAGGTCTGCTCGACAAGCTGAGTCGTTTTAGCCATGTCGACGTGCAGGCCTGTCTGTATATACGCGAAGTAGTCCCTCAGTTTTTGAGATATCCAACTAAAATTTTGTATACGTTCTATTCTATCCAAGAGGCTGCTTATTTGTCGGGCCCGCCGTTAACGGATCAGGATATCATATACATAGCTGCCATACAAACTGAACGATCGGAATCAAGTCCTTGTAAGAAAAACTATTTTATTTAAAGAGAAATCATCACGAAATTTAGCGTGGATTGTTGTCTAATACAACAGTATAATTCCTGAAAAAAAGTTTTATATCGGACCACTATTGCATATATCTCTCATACAAACTGGCCGATCAGAATCCAGCCTTTGTATGGAAAGCCTTTTTTTGACGAGATGTCATCACAAAATTTAGCATGGCTGATGATCTATTATAACGGTACAATCCCTGAAAAAAATATTTCATATCGGAACACTATAGCATATGGCTGTCATACAAACTGAACGATCAAAATCAAGCACTTGTATGAAAAGCCCTTTTATTTGACGATATATATTCACGAATTTCGGTGCAGATTAATGTTCAAGATAACTTTACAATTTCCGAATAAATTGTTCAGATCGGACCACTATAACCTATAGCTGCCATACAAACTGAAGGATCAAAAACCAAGCTCTTAATGAAAACTCTTTTTATTTGATAAGTTATCTTCACGAATTTCGGCACGGATTAATGTTCAAAATAACTCTAAAATTTCCGAGCAAATTATTCAGATCGGACCACTAAAACATATAGCTCCCATACAAACTGAAGGATCAAAATCAATTTCCTGTATGAAAAACTCCTTTATTTGTGAAGGGTATAGCTTCAGTGCAACCCAAGTTAACTTTCTTTCTTGTTGTTCTTATTGTTGTTTGCCCTTGCTGTTGTGTGCCTGTCTGTCTGTCAGTGTGCAGCTGTGTTGGTGTGTGTGTGTGTGGGTGTTGGTACTTTGGCTACGTAATTAAATTTTTGTTTACTTTTAATTGGACAAAGTTTCATTTTATGCTGCCACTTCTCGCTACCGGCTACTGAAATACACCAGCAAAGCAACAACAACACACCCAACGTTACACACTAATATTGTTTACTTCTAAACTGCGCTGCATTGCATTGGACAAGTAATTTAAATAGACTGTTGTTGGTGTTGTTGTTGCTGTCGCAGGATTGTAGCCGAGATTTTTGTTTTGGTAACTAGATTAAATTTACTGCGCCTCTCCACTGCCTCTACAGGGTGTTGCATTTTCTTGCGCTCCCTTCACCGTAACACCGCCTTGCTGTTGGCTTGGAGCGCGCTGTTAGGTGTTGAGAGTCGAGGTTGCGCTGGCAGCGCCGTACGCCAACAAAACACTTGCGTCCATTTTGCTTTTCATTTGCCAGCAAAGTTTTGAGTGAAAATATGATTTCATTTCATTTAGTTATTTCTCAAAGCAATTGCTAAGCTTTTGTGCAAACTTGATTCGCCATACACACACACCAACACAATACACATACATACATATGCATACTCATGCCTGCCACGGCACTCATTTGCTTTTAATGGCGCATATTTTTTCTTTATGAATATTCAATTTCACTTCAGATTGCAGTCGTAATAAATGTCTTTGAAGTTTTGTGCGCTGCTTTATTGTTGTTGTCCTGCCGCTGTTTTTGTATGTCTTATGGCATCATAACAAATTTAGCAAGCAAATAAAATTGTAAAAGTTTTAAAGTTGTGCCCGAAGATTGCTTTTAATCCTATTTGTTTGATTAAAAAGCCAATTTCTATTTTCCAACAAACAAATCGTATTATTTTAAAACATTTTAATTTGTGCTTTTTTTTTTGGTGAAATTCTTACATAGTATATCCTACATTACATATGCATTTTTGAGTGCGTGGAAAGTAAAATTTTGTAAGTGTATTAAATATTTCTAGAGAAAATACGAAAAATGTTTCACAAATCCCAATTATCCAACGTTCAAGCTTTTTAAATGCAAAAATTCTATTTTAATTTCTTTCGACTAATTTCAATACCAAATACTTCTTCTTTATGGTTAACGGGCGCACATTCTACAGTGGGCAAAAAATAGTAAGACTTTTCAATTTTAATTTCGATTTTTAGGATGAGTGAAATTATGCAACAAAGGAGTTCCATTAAAACTTGTCTGCGGAATCAAATTTCTGCTGCCGAAACATTCAGAATGTTGAAAAGGTCTTCGGTGATAATAGTTTGTCGCGTACAAGTCTTACAACTTATTTAAAAAGGGTCGAGCACACGTTGAACCACGTCCAGGACGGCTATCAACATCAACTGATGATCAACAGTCAAATATCTCACTAATCATTAAAAGATTCAGTGGAAGCCATTTTGAAAGATCATTTGGGTCTAAACAAAGTGAAAGCACTTCCATTGTGTCCAAAATCGTTCAATTTTCTTTCGAAAAATAGCGCAGCTTTAACATTTTTAAAACAATGCTTTTCCGACTACCAGGTTATCATGAAACGTTTGATTACTGGCGATGAGTCTTGGAGCGCAGCTTTAACGTTTTTAAAACAATGCTTTTCCGACTACCAGGTTATCATGAAACGTTTGATTACTGGCGATGAGTCTTGGAGCGCAGCTTTAACGTTTTTAAAACAATGCTTTTCCGACTACCAGGTTATCATGAAACGTTTGATTACTGGCGATGAGTCTTGGATTTATGATTACGTGGCAAAGCTGAGCTGAACCGAAAAAGCCGCATCAAAACAGGTCAAAATCAAGGTTATGTTGAGAGTTTTCTTTAGTTTTCAAGGAGTGGTGCACTCCGAATTCTTTCCAATTTGTCAAACTGTCAATAAAGGCTCTACTATTTGATTGTTATGCGTCGTTTGTCCGTGAAACTATTCGTAAAAAGTAGCCGGAAGTATAGACCGACAACTCTTTGTTTGTAATGGGGTTTTGAAATTTCGTCTTAAAAATCGCTGACTCGAAACCGGTTTAGTCCCATAGTCTCTTAGTAGTTCAGAATAATCCGTTCCCGCATATGCGATTTTTCCGTGTTTTTTGGTAGCTTTAAATCAACACGTTCCACTCTTTCAGTGTCTCATACCTGCAGTCCCTTCTATTAAGAGAGTAGTGGAAACTTTGTGTATATTTTGGATCTACCACTTTGCACAGACTTTTTGAGTTTTGCATTCCGATGAATATTCCATCGACTTTAAATCTTCGTCGTAGAGACAATGCATGAGCGCTTACCAATTACGTAGATATTAACTGTGAAGTTGCTAGCTTAAATGTAAGGCATCCTTCTAAACTCTGGATAGTATATCCCCGCATCAACATCGTGCTCCGTACCTATTTGGAGAATACATACCAATTTTTTTTTTGTTACATACGATCTGCTACGGCGCTAAAAATAAGTACTGTGACTCCGATCCAAATTTCGCACATAATTAAATCGCCAAAAGAAAGGCTAAAAAAGGGAGAAAATGTCAACATTTCGAAAAAAAGTTAAATTTTATCGAAACTTTTGGTAGTTTTGCCCTACCGAATTCGAAATCACTACACTTTATAAGGCTAAAACTCAAAAAGTGTTTGAAATATCAATTTTAAATTCGAGTATGTTTTTTTCTCTCAAGCATACCCAATTAAAACATGAAAAAAATCGATTTTTGTTTTTTTTTTTATATATCACACTAGATGTGTCCCTAATGAGGTGAGTCCCTTCCTTTTTCCTAGTCGTGTACTTAGTCGCTTAAATGCAGATAGTTCATTATTAAATGCTGTGATAATTTCCACTACAAACTTCAGCAGCCTGGAAGCTACAGCTGTAGAGTCTCCTATAGACTTCGAGGATCATCTTAAATAGATTTGAAGCTTCTGATAATTTGAAATTATCTAAATTCTTCTAAGTAGCCAGCAGCAATAGTTTATTATACATGTTCACAAAATATAACACATTTCAGCACCTTTTACTCTATAAAATCCTCATAATACATTGTAATGCACTCACATACTATATATCCATAACTGCCTACTCTTTTGCTGATCTCTGTCCTATAGATTTGGCTTTTCGAAAGCTTCTTGATTTGGATATTACATATTATTATTAAGGTATTGACGAATATATTCTATTTAAAGAAGATAAGCCTCTGAATTTTTATATCCTCGTTCAGTTTGTCCTCATCTTTAGGAATATTGTTCGTTATATGGATGCTAATCCTCCAAATTTTTCAATAAAATGAGTATAGACCAGACCCTGTCGACCGTTGTGAGGATTTTTCCGTCTCCAATTAATGTAACTTCCAATAATGTGTCTCATTAATACATTAAAATGAAATGATTACATTGAACCAGGTGTTGCTCATCCTTAAGGTTGTAAATAATAATGGATTTTGTATGCATCACTTTAAGGTAGTTTGCCAAAGCGGGTGCATTTTAAAGAACGTTCAGAGCATCTCTGCTGCCGAAATCTAATTTTTTGACTTGCCTGATAGATTAAGACTGTATTCCGAAATCTTAACGAAGGCTCCGCCATTAAACAGAGAGTCTTCTTTTTTACTTATCACAAATCGAAATGTGGAACGCTCTGAAGTGCATTCCATCTCATAGAACCTGAAAGCTTCGAGTAATCTGAAGACAAAGTACTGCAGCATATCGCATCAACCTTTAGTTCGTATAAACAGACCACCAAAATTTAGAAGAGGCTTTCCGAAGAATATTGCATACATTTTTGGGTGAATCCTGGATTCTTCGTGATATTTAAAAAGACAAACAAGGATTTTTCAATTCTACCTACTAGACCCGAATATCCTCACTTCACATCACGTTTTTTTTCATTCAATCCTTTTTTTGAATCATAATTCGGTTTTGCAGGTTATTCGAAATGTGGAAGATCCAATCTCATCTTATATATACCTATGTATATATATCACTATAATCGTCATCCACTTTTTGAGGATTTGCTCATTTTGGTTGCTTCACGTAATCCCTGTAATGATGGTATAATAAATGCATTTTTTAATTTCTATTGTATTAATGTTTGTTCTTGCACATCAGCAACCCCTTTTGCATACCCCAACTCTGCAACAATTTATCATATTGCCACTTATTTCAACTCCCCTCGCTGGCAGCAACCCTCTTCCTCGATATTCTTATTAAGCCTCAATATTTTCGTGTTCGGTAAATATTCCGATCATGATTAAATCATTAATTTTAAATAATAACGTTGATGTGGCACGCGATAAGGTGTGAGCTAATTCCATGGTGAATAAAAAACGCATCATAATAACCCAAGAAGTGGTTCAGTGGTAAAAATTCAAACACATTTTGTATATTTGTATTTATGCGTATATTCATATCGGCCGGCATTCAGGTAAAATATTAACAATAGCGCTACAGTTTTAATCTGACTACCTTATGGCTTATTGGAAACCAATAAATTAATTATAGGTAACCACCCCTTTTTAGCGACCACATCGAATTTCGTCTTATTGCTAATGAATATTGGTGGATGATCTTATATTAAATTTTCGGTTTCTAGGGAAATATTTTACATATCTGAGGCTGTGTTCACATTCAATTTGTCCGTAAATTAATATATAATTTTTCACTGAGTGGCATTCTTAGTAGTAGTAATCTAGGTTATCGGTGGTCGAATTTAAAATTTCCGTGCTATAAATGTTCCGTTCCTTATTACTTAAACACTGGGATTTCCCTTAACACAGAGGATTTTCGAAGTACAGTAGTTCCAAGTAACAATGTTCGTTTTATCACTTTCTACCATTTAGGCTTGATCTTTGCTCTACTGTAAAATATTTTCATTTGAGAACAACTACAAACTTGTCCATTTGTATTCGACATTTAAAAAAATATGTCCATTCCTTCTAAAAGTTATATCATCGGTTCCTGTGCCACCTCTACAAGGCAAAAAAGTACCCGGAAACTGTAAATAAAACGCGAAATATTTAATTGTTCATTATTATTTATTTAGTCGTCTTCAAAGTAATCTCCCCCAGAACAACTCTTGATGCACCAAACCATTTTTTTCGGCTCGTTTGCTTTACCTCCATTCCGATAATTGTTGACTTGTTTGGTAGTTATAAAGCCTTCCATCGGATCGAATCGGTATCGCACGATAAAGCATGTTCAAAGTGACCTGCTTACGGTACTCTTTTTGAAAAAAAAAAAAAAAAATCAGCTTTATCGGGAGGAGTCGGGCAAGAACGCATTTGATACCAAAAATCATTTGAACACTGGAGGCAACTTCTTCCAATCATCAAACAAGGAATCTTTGTTTTACTTTTTCTTGATCTCGAAATTCTTTATAGTTTGACGAAGTCAATCAGTATCCTTTTATTATCAAATACTTTGGAAGAGGCAGAATTTTCGACCGTAAGCCATGTCTCCCTTCAAGTTATGAAAGGACTGGAAAAAACATAGACAACCTTGTTTCGTTTCTTTATTAAATAAAAACTATAATTCTCTTAGGCGTGAGAAGTTAAGAAATTCAGTGGTTTCAAGTAACAGGATCCGATTCATCACTACGTTAGGCTTGGTCTTTGCCCTATTGGGCGCTGAATGGGCTTATTAATGCCTTAAGTTCTAATATCCATTTAAAGAGAGAGAGAGTTAAACTGACTCAGAGCGGTATAAAGTTCCTAAAATTTCAATTTTAATACTTCGTTTGATTTTTAATGAGAGATATTTACATAACCCTCTATTTTTATTAAATCTGGCACAATAAATAAAAAAAAGTGTAAATAAATAAAATTTTCATTGCCAGTATTGTGTGACGTCTCGTATTGACTGAGCTTTCACAATTTTAAGTAACTTTCTATTGTTGTTGTCAAATTTGATTACAAAACCAATTCGAATTCAATTTAAGGCGCAAACTTTGTTCAAATTTTCCAAGTAAACGCTATTGGCCAATCGGAGACATTTATAAGTGAAATTCAAAGAATTTTCCATCTGTAGAGAGAAATTAAAATTTTTGAAAGCAGTGAAATTGCGCAATAATTTAATAATAAGCATGAGTGTGAGTCATTTTTATGGCGAGGTAGTGAAATGCCGCCAATCATTAATAACATAAAAGAACGAGTGCCGAATGGCACTGAATAAATCGATCATTGTCGATTAACTTTAGCACTCAAACTACTAATTGGCTGGCCATCATCAAAGAATTCAACCGTGAGTTACGAATAAATAGTTGCAATAGCACCTCTCTAGAATTTATTGCCAAGTATAATTTTATTGCAAAGAACCCTTGGAGTCAGATGAGATCTCTGTACCTTTTGTTTCGGCGCACTTTCTATATTTATTCATTCATTCTAAGCTATGACTAGGTTAACGTCTACTTTATAACCTCTTATTTACAGACCTCATTTACGAATATTGAAATAGTAATTCTTATTGAACCTAAATTGAACCTAAGTTTAGATAAAATTTCTACATTCCCAAAATGAGCTAGAACTTACTTGATTTTACTAAAAAACTAGTAAGGACTTAAGCTTACTTTGTATCATTTTTGGTTCAATTTAGTGATATTATTCTTTAGAATAATACTGTGTTCGGTTCAGTAAAGCTTAGAGAGTGTCAGATCGAACAAACCAATGGTATAAATCAAGTAGCCTATCATAAAAATGTGTCATGGATTACACAACATTTAGAGAGAGGTGTCGAAGAAAACAACTGGTATAAATAAAGTAGAATACTATAATTTATACCACTTTCGGTTCGGCTAAGTTTAGAGAGTGCTTGATCGAACAAACAACTGGTATAAATCAATTAGACTGATATAATGCACTAAGTTAAGTCTTCGGTTCCCTATTATTTAGAAAGGGGCGAATCGTATAAAAAACTGGTATAAATATAGTATAATATTTAGACCGAGAAACTTGTTTTTTCGAATCGGGGAAGATTAGAGAGTGATGAACGCAAAAACAACTGGCATAAATCAGTATAAACAGATTATTACAGTTTAATAAGTTAACCACATACTATAAATTATGGAATCCAATGGGATAGCTTTGTTATTATTAAAAGAGCTGAGCTTCCAATTTTTCGATGTTGACTCGTTTTTGTGTTTGTTGACGTGCGTTTTTTGCACAGGTCATATCTTGGTTACAACAAGATAGTGGTCTAAGTCAATGTCTGGAACTCTGAGCGTAATCACGTCTAAAACACTAGAGCCGTGTCTTCTGTCTATCACAACATAATCGATCTGGTTGATGGCTTTTAAATCCGGAAACAGCCAGGTAGCTCGATGAATTTTCGCACGCTGCAATCTAGTACTACAGACAAGCATATTTTGGGTCCCGGGGAAGTCGATTAGCCTCAACCCATTTGGGGATGTTTCATCATGAAGGTTGAATTCACCGACTGTTATATAAACGGCACCTTCTTTGCCAACCCTTGGGTTAAAGTCGCCAAGCATGATTTTGACATAGTGGCGGGGGCAGCTCTCTTAGAAGACATCTTTGGTCACGTCGCCTTTTTCTTCCGTTGTTGCGTAGGCGCAAATCACCGATATATTGAAGAACGTCGCTTTGATGCGGATTGTGGCTAGATGTTCATCCACTACATTCATCCACGTCAAGACTAGGCGACGGAGTCCCCCTCTCACCACGACCACAAATCGAGAGCTGCTTGAGCCATATGTTAAAGAATCGTTTCTGGCTACTTCCCTGTGAATGACGCTCAGAGAACTTTTATACACATGACTCCATCCTCTAAGACGACACTTATATATATTAAAATTGCTTTTTTCATAACCAAAAGGTGACTTCGTATGTATATTTTTTTTATTTACCCCCCACCCCCTCTCTTCCTTTTGATAATTTCCAGCAAATATGTTTTTGAGGAAAAGAAACAACAAAATTGAGAGCAGATATTAAAAGTACACACCAAAAAAGTCCCACAAACAAAATAAAGAAAAACTGACAAAAAGCCATAATAACAATAATAATAACAAAAGAGCAAAAATAACAACAACCAAAAAAAAAAAAAAAAAAAAAAAAAAAAAAAAAAAAAAAAAAAAAAAAAAAAAAAAAAAAAAAAAAAAAAAAAAAAAAAAAAAAAAAATGAAGAATAACAATAATACCAGAGAACAATGAACTAATAAAAGCGTGAAAAAACAACAGAAATGCAGTGGACAGAAGGCACAAACACAACGGGACTACTTTATGCGACTAACCACAGGATAAAAGCGAATGCGAAATAATAAACTAAGAAAAAACGAGCGAAAAATGGTCGCAAAGTGTCCTAAGACGTAAGCTCGTACATACGTAAACATGCCACGCCCACTGCTTTGTTTGATGCCTTGCCACAAACCAAAAACTATGGAATGCAGTAGAATACAATAGAAAATAGTCTCTAAACAACTGCGACTACAGTGGATTGGAGATTGGATGACAATGGCAACGAGGAAAACTAATACGTTTCGTACAACCACAACGAGCCGAACCAAGCAGAGTGCAACAAAAGTAGCATGAATGAATGAAGGATGAAAAAATCTACACAAAAATACAAGCAAAACAGCAGCGCGCTAACAACAAAGCCAATAATAATAAACAAAATGAGAGTAAAATAATAAAGGAAAATATTGAAGGCATCCCACATGACTTCGTACCTACTATGTCTAAATATAATACAATACCGTTACGTTGCGAGGCGAGCACAAGCGAATGTCGCATGCAACGCTGTTGTGGCAACCATTCAATATTCTTAAGTAAATATTGAAATTGTGCAGTCAGTCCTTTCGTGTCGAGCGTCTTACAATACATGACGGCCGTAGCACACCCAAAACGTATAAGTACAAGGCAAGCACGAAAAATATATGTGTAGATATCCTGTGGTGTCTTGGAGAGGTTTCAGCAAAACTAGTTGTTTTTGCTTTGTTCTGTTACTAGATCGTTTTCACTTTCTAATTCTTTGTCTAGTAGCATAAGTTAGTGGTTTTAGGGTAACCAATGATAGGCTAATGTTGTCTTAATAACTAATGCTCAATTTTTTGAAACCATCATCTTGGAAACTCAAATGAAATCAAACCTTAATTATAATATACATAGGTAGTCTAAAAAGTCTTATTTTTTTTATATTTATAGTGAACTTTAATATAACAAATATGTACCATTTTGGTCGACCACTTTTTGCCGTTTTTCTGCTAGAGAAATTATTTCATCAATGTAAAACTTTTCTGGTTTCGCGGCGAAAAATTGTGACAAGCAATTTTCACAGACTTCTCTTGAAGTCAACTTTACTCCATTAAGAGAGTTCTGCATTGACCGAAACCAATGGTAGTCCGATGGTGCAAAATCGGGGCTATATGGTGGATGCATCAAAACTTCCCATTCAAGCTCTCACAGTTTTTGCCGAGTCATCAAAGATGTGTGTTGGTTGTCCCGATAGAAGACGAAGCCATTTCTGTTGATCAGTTCTGGCCGTGTTTTTTTCGATTGCTTGCTTCAATCGCATCAGTTGTTGACAGTAAACTGTGCAATCAATCGTTCGACCATTCTCATAGTGGATGATTCTTGTCCAATCCCACCAAACACTCCGTATAACGTTTCGGGTTGTCAATTCTGGCTTTCCGATCATGTTGTTGAGCTTCACCACGTTTGGACCATGATCTTTTTCGCACATTATTGTTCTATTTGTTCCACTTTTTGTCTCCTGTTACCATTCGCTTCAGAAATGGTTCGATTTCATTTCGTTTCAGCAAAGACTAGCCGATGTTAATACGGTCCAATACATTTTTTCACTGATAATTCATGTGGTACTCAAACATCGAGCTTCATTTTGTGGCCAGCCCTTTTTAAATGGTTCAAAAACGTTTGATTAAGAGTTTTAAATCGTTCAAAACCGTTTGATGATGCGTTTTAAGGGTCATGACTGCTTATGTGACGGTTCTGGTCAATCTTTTCCATAATTTCATCGATAGGTCGATCTGAGCGAGGTGCCGAAGGATGACGGAGCAGGCTTAAAGATATTAGATTAGGCCACGTTTTCAATCAACACTCCGCTTCTATTAGTCAAAGAGCGTAGCATTCGCTACATTCGTTCTGAAGCTTTCTAGGAATTTCGTCAAAGTAGTTCTAGCTGGGTTCTAGCAAAATTGACAACATATTTAATCAGCTAGAAATTATATAGTTAAATCCATTTCCACATTGCTCTTGGAAAAGTTTCACCTAACTCCATGGCTTCTAAAGCCCCTCTCCTCACAACTGTATAAAAGTAGTCCTTCTTTGAGGTCTAACTATCAAATTTTGACATTTGCTTACGAAATATGAGCACATGTGCGCATACATAACATACCTACATATTATATTATATATATGTATGTATACTTATATGTATGATACGTTAAGGTGTTGTAAAGGCGCTGTCTTCTTGCAGTTCCGGTAAAAGTCAGGCGGCATATTAAGTTACCATTGCTTATATTTTTGCTTTGTTAATATTCAAGCAGCTTTGTATGCGAATTGGACGCAAAATATCGCATCGATTTCAATATGCACACTCACAAACATACAATTGTAAATATATTATTCAGTATACTAAAGTCCCCTTATGCCACGCTGCCACACGATGTTAAACAAACAGAATGTGCAACGAACAATAGGCGATCCGATCTAAATAAATGTTAACTATGAAATCTAATAGTTTGATGCTTAGAGAAATTTGTTAAGTCTCCAAGAAATTTAGCGCAACCTTATTTTCTACAATGACCGTTGGCTTGGCAGTAAACTAAACAAAAAGAGGGAAATAGCCCAAACCTAAAGGAAAATAATATTTAGCAAATTATGCCTTTATTCTGTTTCATATTGTCTAGTTGGCTTTTAGGCGTGATAGCCCCTTCCTTATTGTACGCATACTCATATTTGGTGTGATGTATCCATTATGTATAAAGTGAAAGGTTAATTATGTAAAGACATCTCTTCACATCTCTTCACGTCTCGTCACTAGAAACGATATGTTTGATGATTGTATGGTCCTTAACTGCGTTGTCAAGCATCTCTTTTGCGTTCTCTACTCGACGTCGTTTTTGCGAATGGTTCAAAAGAGTTTTTTAGTACGTTTGTAACATTGGCACGCTTTATATCCAAAACATTAACCAAGGACTAAGTTGATTCATAGGCGATGTTGAGATGTTGTGATTTTCAAGCACTGTTTCTTTAAGTTCTTCCATCTTATCGTCATAATCTTAGGACTTGCATGAGGCAAATTTTTGATGACATCTCGACCTTCACTGAATGCTTTGGGAACTCATATCTTCTTCTTCTTCTTAATTGGCGTAGACACCGCTTACGAGGTCGTTTCTTCTTTTCGCTACGTGGCGCCAATTGGATATTCCAAGCGGAGCCAGGTCCTTCTCCACCTGGCCCTTCCAACGGAGTGGATGCCTCTGCTTCCTCTGGCGGGTACAGCGTCGAATACTTTCAGCGCTGGAGTGTTTTCGTCCATTCGGACAATATGACCTAGCCAGCGTAGCCGCTGTCTTTTAATTCGCTGAACTTTGTCAATGTCTTCATATATCTCATACAGCTCATCGTTCCATCAAATTCTCTCGAAAACTCGCAACGTCGACTCATCAGTTGTTGTCATCGTCCAAGCCTCACCCACCTGCTTTGCTTCCTTGTACAGTCTGGAGAAAGCAGAACTAACGGCGCGGCTGTTGAGGCCAATGATATCAATACCATCGGCATACGCCAACAGCTGCACACTCTTATAAAAGATGGTACCTTCTCTATTTAGTTCTGTAGCTCGAAGCTGGTTGAAGAAGTCGCACGATAGGGAGTCGCCTTGAACCTCGTTTCGTATCGAACGGCTCGGAGAGATCCTTCCCGATTCTGACGGAGCTTCTAGTGTCGCTCAACGTCAGTTTGGGGGACTCATATACTTGTGCCAGTTATAGAGTTGACTTCTCAAAAGTAGTAGTTCGAAAAAATCTAAAGACATAATACGTTTGAACTACCAGAACTCGAAGTTCTCTACGACTCCTAGTCTCTATAACTCGTAGTTAGTTTATGCAGTATGATTACTAAAACAAGGTATTATGTAGGAGTTTTAGGTAGCGGACAGGCGTTATAAGTTGTCCAAGGAAGTTCCCTGTTAGGACCCTCTGGACTGGTATTAGGCTAACCAGCTTCATTGCAATTTACGACGTCGTTAACGACTATGAGCTGACTAAAATAGTTCTTTGCTTTCAATAGCTTTTCGTACTTGTACTTACTTTTGCTTAAGGGCATAAAAACATAAATCTAGTAACGGATTTCTCAATAAGAGCGCAACATAAACGATTTGGGATATCAATGAAATTCTTTATTCCTATGACAGTACATTCGCTGCCATTATGTATGGAACTCGATTTCCTTTGTATGGCCACAGACGCTGAACCTAATTTTTGACGGTTTTCCAGCATAAATCGGCCGATACTGCTGCAATTTCACGTTCGATTTACCTACGAAGTTCATCAACCGTTGCTGGCTTATTGGCATAGACCACAAACTTGACGAAGCCCCACTGGAAATAGTCTGATGGCTTCTAATCGCACGAGCGAGGCGGCCAATTGACTGAGCTATTTCGTGAGATAACACGTTTTTCAATAAATCAATAGTGACATTCACTGTATGGTTTGTGGCGCCGTCCTTTTGGTTGCAAATATTGTCGAAGCCCATATCGCTCTATTTGGGACAAAAATATTCGGTTATCATTGAGCGGTTGTGATTCCCATTCACAGTAACGTGCCGGTATTGATTATCACGGAAGAAGTACGGCCCAATGATGCCACCGGCTCATAAATCGCACCAAACCGTAATTTTTCGGGACACAATTATTACTCATGAAGTACGTGTGGACCTGCTGTCTGACCAATAAAGCGTATTTTTTTTGCTTATTGACGAAGCCATTCAGCCAGAAATGAGCTCATCCGGATCATTTTCAAGTTGTTGCTCAGCCCAGTTCACAAACATACGACGACGCTCAATTATTGATCTGACAAGACGATTATGATGACCGTAAATTGGACGTAGCGCTCTTACAGTTGAGGCCACTGACTCCGAATTTCGTTAGTAAATTTTAATAATTTCGACTTGTCTTTCATGTTGAAATGGTAAACCTTATTGATCGGTAGAATATGGCGTCGTTTACTGTTCCTATCGGTCTACTTTTGTATCGTCCCTATTCAAAAACTCGTTATGATTAGATTGTCAAAAAAGTCTTGCGGTATTTTCGCTAGGTGACTCTGAGAGCGCGTAGTTCTAGTTTTATTCGTCGCTCATTTCACGCGCTAACACGTGTTAGATTGATTGTCGTTCGTGAGTTATAGCGTCGCAAACATGGAGCAAAATAAAGAGAAAATACGGCATATTTTATAGTACTACTACGATAAAGGCAAAAATGCATCTCAAGCCGCCAATAAAATTTGTGCAGTTTATGGACCCGATACAGTTTCCATTTCCATGGCACAACGATGGTTTCAACGTTTTCGTTCTGGTGTAGAGTTGGTCGAAGATGCGTCACGCTCCGGAAGGCCTGTCGTCGAAAATTGTGATAAAATCGCTGAATTGGGCGAAAGAGACCGCCATAGTAGCAGCCGTAGCAGCGGTCAAGAGCTGGGCATGAGTCATCAAAAAAAAAAAATTTTATGAACAATTGAAATTCAAAAAAAAATACCGCAAGACTTTTTTGATAACCTATTACAAGGGTACAAATTCAGCATATTTTTATGCTAGCTGTTGCGACTAGTTCGGTTTGAAGCATGAATTTAGAAACTTGTAATAGTTGAATGTTTCCATTTTATGACAAGTTTGAATTCACCATCGAAGGTCCGCTGAATTTCATGAGAAGCCTTTGGAGTCAGAAATAGTTTCCCAGAGTATAATATTACATACCGAAGGACCAACACGGTTAAAATAATTTTTTTATCCCAAAAGAAAGTTAATCTTCAGCTAAGTACGAAAATAGTCAAAATCGCTTCTAATGACATTAAGGATCCTTAATAATTAAAGACATGTGTCGAATTTTGTCCTTCGCACTGGTCAACCTCAACAATGATCCATAAGATACACAATGTTCCTTTATACGCATTTGACATTTCTGCTATACATTGTCGCATTAATTTTCACGCAGTCAAGTTAAATCATTTAAATCCCTCGAAACAATTACCAACAACCGTAAAAGTACAACAGTAATAATTGTTGTATGTAATTGAAATTTCGCACTTAATGCACACTTACAAGCAGTAAACCAAATAAGTGCCACATATGCAAGTAAGTAGTAGCCTGCCGGCCCGTCTGCCACCCTCTCGTCAAGGCAGTTCGCGCGCGTCAACATTATTTCTGCAACATTGCGCCCATTCAAGTACTTATCGTGTTAACTTACCAGCATGATGGAGGGCTTTTACGCCAGGCTAGACTCGAGACGCTGCACGCTCTATAAATTATCAACAAATGTCACAACAACAACAACAACAGCAACAATAATTGTCAGTAATAAGGGTGCTAAGCCAAAGCAGCGGGAGTGTTCCGCTGGTGCTGGTCAATAAAGGAGCAAACACAAAAAAAAAACGTAACGAAAAATGAAAATTACAACATCATCATCAACATCAGCGAAAAGGACATGAAGGACACATACATGCATATACTACATACATAATTACACACACCTATGAATGGTGGCAAGGCACAGCGAATCATTAACATTAACAACACTGCTCGCATTTTTCCAGCAACTTTTAATGCAAAGCGTCAGTTGGCCACAACAGCAGCAACAGCAACAACCACTACTCATCGGCAGCAGCACACCGCGGGTGGTTGTTGCGCTTGCTTCGTGTCCTTCGTGCCATGTGCCGCCAACAGCAGCCCCTCAAGTACCTTGTGGTCTCATGATGTGTGTGTGTCCGTTTTTCCTCTTCGCAGTTTTGCATCTCGCTAGCAGATGGTTTTGTTGTTTTTTTATTTCATATTTTTTTGTTTTCACTACTCCTATATCCTCTTATTTTGTTCTAATTTCGCGCACCCTCTCAGCGGTGTCTGCTCGTGCTTGTTAAGCCTGCCGAAATTGTGATTTGATTGACTACAGATCCCCGTTGTTTGTGCACCGCATTTATCTTGTTATTGTTGTTGTAATAATATTTGGTTTTGTAGAGCTTCTCACACGTATTTAAACGGTTAGTGCAATCCTCAAGAAGTACTCTTTATTTCAACGATTTTGGAATAGAAGAAAAGACCTTTTTGAAATTATTTTTAATCCAAACTCGATTTTTTTCTGTCAAATATAGTCAAGCCACAACTTTAACGCTGGCAACTGTAAAGCTGAAGTGTCCAGCTAGCAGTAGAATAAGAATGGTGCTTGACTCTGCTCGTCTGTTCTACAACTGGTTTGCTGGGCCTCGCAGGAACTTGGTCAGCGCTGGGCTATCATCAATTCATGCTCTTTGTCCTCAGTAAGGCTAGCTTCTCCCTAGTTGTGGAGGGTTCTAACAGGCTGCTGCCCCAACGGCGCCCTTACAGCATGTGTGAAAATTTAATCGGTTTTAGTAGCCGTGTGGAAGAAGCCAAATGGAATTATCTCAGCACTTTCTTCTTGATTGTCCCGAAATCAAGACTTAAACTGGAAGGAAATAAATTAAACGCCTGAGCAATTTTTTTGTTCATGTTGGAAATTTGTTTACCGTATGATCAAATTTTACCCGGATTGGAGCCATTTTTACATAGCTTGCTATACTCTATTTATGCTCGTCTTAAGTTTGATATCCGTAAAAAATCTCTCTGTTAATGGCGATATGTCATATTTGGTTCATATTTAAAATATGTTTACTATATGATCAAATTTGACCCGGACTGGAGCAAATTTTTTCCTAAGTTTTTATATCTTATTATATGCTCATTTTAAGTTTGTTCTCCACGAAAACGCTTGACCATCCATCTCTGTTAATGGCGATAATATCGAAAAAAATTTAATAAACAATGCTTGAAAACGGCCCTTTTAGCATCAGAGACCTTGTAGATGATCGCAATATCATTTATAAATCGACTGAACTCATTTTGGTTAATGTTTAGTGTATGAGGCGTGTCATTGCTAGACTCGTCACTTGTCATTGCTAACCTAAAGATCTGAAAGACCAAAAAAGACTTCGAGTGGAGCACGCAGAAGAGAATATTGACAATGTAGCTGAAGACGGGCACATTCCAAGAACGAAATGCAAAATCCTCACTACAAAATTGAATGATTTTGTATTGTATTTGCTGAAGAGCCTGATACATGAAAATGTGTTTTATTATTTTTTCTGGGGTTTTTTTTTTTATATTTCTAATACATGTTTTTATTTTTATAA
>NW_017537023.1:551264-568828 GCF_001853355.1 Bactrocera latifrons
AATCTATGGTTTTTTATCTTTTATTTATTTATTTATTTTTTTTTTGTTTTTTTAATTTTTTTTGTCAATCCGGATTAAATTCGATCAGATGCAGTGTCGATAAGTGTGATAGCGCTAAGTTTGACGATCGATTTATTACCAAACAATTTTTACATACTCTGTTTGTAGCTTTGATGAGATATCTGAAAAATCTAGTAGGCGGCTGATACCTCATTGAATACCTTGAAATTTCCGCAAGAAATGCCAGTGTTATGTTACTCAAAGCTGTCCGAGTTTGTATCATTAGACACTGCCAGCTGATATACCAAAATCTTGAGGTTTTAATACAACTTTAACCCATTTGAATTGCGCCACTTATTTCTCTTGACCTTAAGATTTCTCAGCATAAATAAAAAAAAAAATAGCAATTAATTAGGAATGTAAAAGTCTTCCAACTTTTAATAATAAAGAATGGAAAATCGGTGGAAATATTCACTCTAAGTAAAGTCATAAAGAGTTATCGAGCTGCAAAATCGCCATCGGTGTCTGATGCCAAGGATGATATTTACTCCACAAAGCCAAGCAACTGCTGTATTCGAAGTCCATTCGCTCGTTTTTTGCCACCTGTATGTTTAGAAAGAACTTTCATAATATATTGGAGTGTTTGTTTTACACATGTCGCACACTCCCTGTCTACCCCCACCTAATGTGCATCGCCTACCCCATATCTTTACGCCCTTCTTTGCTTTTATATAAATTGTTTTCGCCATTATCCTTCACTTTTGGTGCGTTGCAACAAGATTTAATTTTCTTCAACGCTTTGACAGACCGCTGCTTTTACTGTTTACTACTGATGTGCCAGTGCTTTGCTCTTCTCATTATCACCCTCTACGTTTTTATCACATTTGTCCTCATTGAATCTCTGATGAACGGACCGAAGTGCATTCTGTGCGTTTGTGTTTTCTTTTTGATCGAAGTCAATGTCGACTTGAATTCATTTTAATGCAGTGTTACTGTTGTTGTTATATATATTTGTGTGTGCGTGTGTGTGTGCATAAATGTATGCGCTTGTATTCCCTATAGCATTAAAGCAAAGTATACATCCAGGCTGCTGGCATATTTCTCCCCTGCTTCACCTATTTACCGTTGCATTCCAACAACAGCCGGTTTGCCGATGGCCGATGTTCTTGCGCTTCGGCTTTTGGTAATTCAATAGCCTCTGTTGACTGACATATTCAACGTACTTTGCTGTGTGTGTGTGTGCATGTGGCTCATCATCATCATTGACTGACCTTTTTGACAGACATCAGTCGCACTTCCAATTTTTTGACATGCAACTACCGTGACAGCAAACAAGCGAACACAAAAGGGACAAACAAAATCGCAGCCATATCATACCGTTATCTGAGTCACTTTGCATGCAACGCATTTTAGTTGCATATGGCAAGCTTCTGCTTCTATTTTACTCCATACGTTCTTGTTGTTTTTGCTTTTATTATTGAATTGTCAGTGGAAAAAATGTTTTACTGCTTTCAATGCGAACTTTTATGTAGAGTAGCAGCTCTGCGAAGTGCGTGTGCGAATTCTAACCTCAAGCAGTTCCATTTCAAATGTGACACACAAACGCACTTACAAATAACTGTCATTATGCTTTCCTCCCTGTTGCCATTTGATCTTCACTTGTCGCAGTCATTTATGGCAAAAATATCAATTTGCACTGTGCTGTGTGACTATTCAGTGCAAGGGTATAATTAATACTGCTTTACGGGTGGCAACTCAAGTAAAATATGTGAAAAGATATGAAATCGATTTGTGATAGTTAATAAAATAAAAATTAAATATTAAAAAAAGATTTTTTATGTGCATCAAATATCTCTAAATATCAGTGGCAACTTTTCTCAAAAAATGTTTGGGTAGAAATCTTTCCTAAATTCGTTTAGTTGGTATTCAATCTGAAGTCAAATTTGATTTTTTTTTATTAAAAATTTCAAACGAGTGGCAACTTTTCTCAAAAAACTTTGAACAGAAATATTTTCTTGATCTTTTTACTTTGATATTCATTTTGAAGTATTTCAATTTAATTTATAAAATTTGCAAACAGATGGCAACCCTCTTTTTGAAATATAATAGCATTTACTACTACAAGTCGTCTTAAACCAATTCAGTTTAAGTAGCCATATTGAAATAATTGTTATGATATGTCTAAATAATACTAAATTTGTTAACATTTTTATACATCTGGCAACGCCTAAAACATTATTAGTTGTAAGCTTTCATAAAACTCTTAATTATAGTGTTTCTACACTTTAAAACATAGTTTGTACTTTACGTTTTACCTTTTATACTCACTATGTGGCGAATATATCATGTGGCAACACTTGATTTGAAGTATAAAATATTTTTCGCTCTAAACCTAATATGTTCCACTCTAAGCCTCCTCAGTTTTGTAGGCGAATTGCAATAATTGAGTTATAATATAAATTTAAATTAATTGCAGGTGGCAACGCTCTTAACAAAAATATTGTTAATTGTATGCTTGCATTAACCACTTAGTTATATGGCCTCTTAATTTAAAAAAATTAATGAACTTAAAAATTTCAAACAGATAGCAACTCTAAAAATATTTTGTCGGTAGCCTTCTAGTCATTTAACTATATACCAAACTTTTAGGTTGTATGTTCAGCGTTATGAGAAAGTATGATGTTGTAAGGTCCAGCTATAGGTTAAGGGATGTCAATAAATTTCACTGACACTTTTAGTTGGGTAAAGAGTGAAACTAAATAACTTAATTTTAAGTTTAAAGTCATAAAAGAATGCCATGGAAGTTGAGTCTTTTGGTATTTTAACTGAGTTCCTAAGGGATTCGGTTCTTAGGCTGAAATGGTCTCTATTGCTTTTTCGACTCAGGCCTGTTACTAGTTAGAATGACAACATAGCTTGGAGATGAGACTTTGACCTGCAGTGACCTGCCAACGTCCATGGATTCGAATCTAAGCAGAGACAAAAACCCTAAAGAGGAGTGTGAAAATCTCTGAAAGCGTAGAACTTATAAAAATTCCTCAACGATTTGGGATATCAATGAAACTCTTTATTCCTCTGAAAGTATTTACGATGCCATTATGTATGGAACCCGATTGCAGGCTTGCAGAAGTCCAGCTGCTGAACCCAATGTTCGACGGATTTCAAGCATAAATCGGCTGAAACTGCTGCAATTTCACGTTCGATATTCGTATAAAGTTCATCAATCGAGGCTGCCTTGCTGGCAAAGACCATAGACCGTTAAATCGCACGACCGAGACGGTCAATTGACTTGACCATTTCGTGAGATAACACGTTCACCAAATTTGGTTTTCAAAAAATCGATCGTGACATTCGCTGTGTGGCTTCTGGCGCCGTCCCGCTGAAACCTTATATTGTTGAAGTCCATATCATCCAATGCTATCCAAAAATATTCGGTTATCATGGATAGGTAGCTATTTCCATTCACAGTAACGTGTCAGTCTTGATCATCACGGAAGAATTACGGCCCAATGACGCCGCCGCCCCACAAACCGCACCATACCGTAATTTTTTCGTGATGCAATGGTGACTCATGGAGTATGTGTGAATTGCTGCCTGACCAATTACGCATATTTTGCTTATTGGCGAAACCATTCAGCCAGAAATGAGCCTCCTCGCTGAAGATGATTTTTCGATGAAAATCCGGATAACTTTCAAGTTGTTGCTCAGCTCAATACACGAACATTTGACGATTCTGGTGGTTAAGTGGCTTCAGTTCTTGCGTCAATTTGATCTTGTAAGGATGAAGGCCACGATTTGGCAAAATTCTACAAAACGACGTCACAGAGATGCCAACGCTTGAGAACGACGTGTGAGAAACCGATTTTTCGACACTACGGGCACTACTTTGTCTCACTGGCACGGAAAAGCTTTGAATGTAGCGTTCTTAAAGTTGAGGCCACTGACTCCAAATTTCGGTAGTAACTTTTAATAATTTCGACTCCTTGTTGAATCCTTCCATGATGAAATGGCAAACCTTACTGAAGAGATATTTTAAAAGAGCGAAAATATTTGAAATGAGAGAAAATATGGCGTCGTTTGCTGTCCTTATCGGTCTATTTTTGCAGATTCCCTATTGAAAAACACGTGATATCTACAATATAATCCCTTCTAGTATAACATAAGTTTCGCAGATTTCTTAGATTTTCTGTATAGTAATTTAATTCTCTTCTATACCATCTCTTTAACGAAAATTGGCTTCACTGCATGCTTTGTCACATTCAAGTCCAACATCATATTTTTTCCAAAACTTAATTGACAAATAATGAGCAACATATTATTTCCGACTTGACCCTCGTGTCGCTGGTTGTCGATCACTGCATTAGTTCGAGCAGTACCTTGTGCCACTTTTTTCCGTTAGTTTGTCGGTGTGTCTCACCATTCATTTTATGCCATTTTGTCGTCAGTCACATACCCTTTGTTTTGTTAGTTCAAAATCTGCATGTGCATGTTTTGTTTTTATTCGATTTTATTTTGTTTTCGTTTACTTTGTTTTTTGGGCTTCCTATTTCGTTCTCCGTTCTCCGTTTTCAGTTCATTTTCACTTCACTTTGGCCGTTTTTAATTGACACTGACTTTATGACAGTTTGAATGCTTGCAACTATATGCACAAGTACAACAACAAAGGCACAAAATAAAAACAACAAATTTCATCGCTGTCCAAAGTGTGCCGAGTTGAGGGTTAACAAAAAGCAACAACAGCAATGAAAATCCGTTTGACATTTGAGCTGCGCTTTTGACAGTTTTGATTGAAATTAAATTATGTACTCCACTGCTCAAAGAAATTTTGCTCAGAGCAAAATGCTGGCGAAAATTGTACAGAAGTATTACAGAGTATAGAGTAAAAGAGTTATACATTGTAGGCGCTTTGAAAACATTCTCAAAGTAGCTAAGAAGCATTAGAAATAATGCGAGTTAATGTCTTTTTTATTTTTGGTTGCATATTTGTCCATCTTCTCTGATGAAATGCTTGCACTTTTGTAGATTTCTGTAGTTGCCTCTGATCCCTTCTGTTAGATGCAATTGCAGTCTAATGCGTTGCTTTGAAATTGCTCTCTAATTATCTTTTCTAAATCACTTATAATTTCAAAGAGAAATGCTAGACATCGTAATTAGAAGGTTACAATGTAGAGTCATTGGTTTTTGTTTTTTTAGATATCATCCTTAACGTCGTAACGTTTTTTTACCCTGAAGATGGTATGTTACATTTGACACGAATTCTATGAACCATGTGTTAATGTCAGAGATTGAAGTATATATAAATGTCGAGCTAAGACGATTTAGCTATGTCTATCTGACCCTCAGTTTTTTAGAGATCAATTTTGTATTTGCTGCTTAAGAAGTTTTCTTTGATCGCTTTGAGTTCTCTAGACGAAGTGTTTGAGTAATAAAACTGCTTATGGTTCCTGATAGATAGTTCCCGTAAGAAAAATCTTAGAAATGAGATTTGTCTCATATAGACCTATTTGAGATAAATCGATTTAGTCATGTCCATCTTTCCATCTGGCCCTCAGTTTTTGAGATATCGATTGTGTATGTGTCCCTTTCTCTCGAAAAAACTGCTTAAGAAGTTTCCTTTGAACACTTTCAGTTCCATAGACGACCAAACGGCAAGAGAAACAGAAGCTTGAAAATGTTTGAATAATATAACATTTTACTGATAAGTAGTTCCTGGTAGATAGTTTTCGTGAGAAAATTCTTTAAACAGATATTTGTCTCGCATAGTTTTATTGCTAGTTTCTTCGTGTCACATGGTTTATAGGCTTTGTAGTTGGTTTTCAGAGAGGTATGACTTGCGATTGATGGCTGATCTTCAAAATGGGGATCGCTCTTGAATTATGTTAAAGAGTCCTTTATGAAGTCATTAAAAAAACTACCGTAATCAGTCGGCAAAATGCCTTGAAACCAGTACAAATGACGTTTTGCGCTGCAACCTATTCTCTACTGTGACACCTCCTATATCACATATGGTCGGAAAGGTCCCAAATTCTGAACAATTACAGAAGCTTACTGGGCGCGCCTGAGGTGATGTGATTTCTGTCGCAAAACAGAACCGGCAGTTTGCGCAAGGGACTATGCCCATTTTGGATAAAGAGACGGTATTTGTCTCGAACGCAGTTGATCATATCTCTAAAACTTACATTACTGCTGCCAGTGCCGCTCTTTCCCCACTCTCTCCTTTATGTGGAGCAACTCCTTTATGGTGTTGGGCTCCATCACAATGCACAGTTTTGGCCCCATCATCCCGGAAGATGCCGCAGAACAGGCAGCTCATTGTCGCCTACTCCTTTTATGGCCCGGCACCCAGATGAGGTGTACACGGTTGCAAAGTGATAGGTGGTTCAGCTTTCTTATACACTCCTCCACTAAAAGCGGTTTAACAGATGCTCGATTGGTATGGATGCATATCAAACTATCTATATTCCGCAATGCCTGCTCCAACGCCTTCCGGTGTTTTCGAGCCGTCAGTGTACCACTGAATAGTGCTGCCCCTCAGTAGTAAATCGAGCGTGGAATCACTCCACTCCGCCTTACTTCCGAGAAAAACTCTAAACTTCTTTATAAAGCTTACCCTCCTGTCTTTTCGATTGCTCTTGGGGAGATATTTCCACCAAACCGTTTTTAAAATTGATATTCGGTAGGATTCTCTTCCTTATCTCTTGGACATTTGACTAAGTAGTAACTCTACAACCAGAAAAGGCCAAACGAACTATTAGTAATCCAGCGCCAGCCCGAAGCTCAGCTTTCCAGTTGTAGAACGAACGAAGAGAGCGTTGCTCCGACCCATTCGCATTCAGTTGAGACGGCTAAGGCTATCCAAATTATGCAAATTTTGCTATGGAAAGGATATAGATGAAGTACATATATTTTTCGAAGTGAAGAAAGGGGAAGGTTTCTATTACATTTAAAGTCTATGAGTTCTTTAAATTGGATTCATCTTCTGAAAGCTAAATGTGGATACCAAGCTTTTCAGGCCTTTTGACTGTCAGTAGTTGTTCAACTTAAAAGGATGAGAGCTAATTATACCGATGAAAGGCAATTCGTCCAAAAAAACCTTCTGTGGAGGTGGATATTAATGAATTTTCAGGCGTTCCGATTGTTTTTGTCATGCTGACAAAAGGTTATGTTAAGGTTAACAACATAAAAAGCCAGATTCAGACTACAGAGACTACCTCTAAAATACTTTCTTTTTCGACAGGTCAATTCATTACCTATTAATGGTCACGTTGCTGCCTACCGAAAACAAATTTTATCAACAATATATAAATTCCATAAATTTCGAAAGTAATATTAATAAAATTTAATAGCAATTATAAAAAGCTGAGACTGAAAAACTTTAATGTATTCCCAATAATTTGTGTGCTCACTTTGACCTGGCCTCAATGTGTGCAGTTTTTGCCGCCTCTAAGTGGCTCGCAAGCGGTAAACATACGACGCTGTCTAACGACTGTCTTTAATATGCACTGGCATTAAGAAATAATGGGTGATACATATATGTATATATTTCTTTTATATATATATTTACATATATTGGTTGTATATGAGTTCCGTAAGAAAACGTTGGCGCCACACAACCGCAACCATTTTGCGAAAGTTAGTGCGTCGTAAAACGACACAACGGCGGTGGCGACAATGGCAAAGACGACCTGTGAAATTACGACCGCATATAAGCGCCAATGCAACACTGGCAAAAGGATCAAAGGCCTGCCTGCCGTGGTGAGGACGGGCTTTCTGGGTTCGCAGTTCGAAAGAAGGGAGTGTAAGAGCTAGACGCTTCTACTGCCATGTAGACAGTCGGTCGTTTTGAAGAGCCACCGGTGTGGGTAATCGAGTTGTTAGCAGCTTTGAGTGGAGATTTCTTTTAAGCGCCACTGTGTTTGTATACGTTTGTGTATGTGCGTGTGTGTGTGTGATATGTGTGCTTGTGCGAGCTTTTTGTGCCACCCAGTTGTTGCGATTGTCGCCAGAATTGCCATCGTAAAAGAATTATATGCACACAAAAATATTGTTAACGTGGAAAACACAAAAGCATGCAACAACTACAATAACAAAAACATACCTACATATGTAATGTTTCTTGTCTTGTTGCTATTTTGTTTTTATTTAAAACGGCGCTGCCATAAAGGTTTTGTTGTTTTTATGTGCTCCAAGTCCCTCCGCTACGCTTCACCACCCTAGAGGTCTGCAGCTTCCTTGCCTTCTGTGTAGACTTGCAACTCATATTCGTTGTAAGCTTGTATATATATTTAATGTACATGGGTTTGTATATACCCTTGTACTTATGCTTCTACATACTCGTAAATGGCGCTCTCTTATGGCACTTTTGCGTAAAATGAAATTAGAATTTATTAAAACATCAAAAATCTCAACAACTCGCCCATCGACTGTCTCAATAACCAAGCAGCTAACAAAAATATACGTAGAAGTTGACATACCTACCTCTGATTGGTATAAAATGTGTGTACAGGGTGATTTTACATTGAAACTGGATATCAATAATTCTTTTGTGATTCTACAAGCTGGAGTGACAATAGATTTTGCCGCAACTTAAGGGTCTCGAGTATATTTCCCGTTCTACTACGGAATAGCGCGGCTGTACTGTCTCGCCGCATTGCTTATATAATATTTATAATGCTTGTGTTCGTTTAGGGTCCACGTCAAGTAGATGGCAGGAGGCCTAAGTTGTCTTTATACCGAAACCGGAGAAAAGAAAGCTACACCTTGTCATAATTGTACAGATCGATCGGTGTAACATCCTTCCTACTAACAAGTATGGAGTAGATCTGTGACGACCTCATCAAACGTCAAATCCCGTTTGGAGTTCAGGTTGAAGTGAGGTCCGGCGTAGGTAGTTGGGACAATCGGCAGTTCCTTAAAAAAACGAGAATTCACTGTAGCGGTATTCATTGATGTCGAAGAAGCATTCGACAACGCTTGCATGGCTGCACCGATATCGGCTATCGCTTCTTTTGGCATTAATCAGAAATTTTTGGCCTGGTTAAGTCATATGTTAAGCAATAGACATGACGTATTCGATAGGGAAAGTATACAAATTAGTCATCAGATCCACAGCAAGGAGTCATCCAATTCCCTTGTTCAATGGATTATTACGTTTTCTCAACTATTTCGACTTTTACGCGGACGACTTGTTGTTTTGACAGTCCTTGACCGGATAAAGAATTCGGGTTCGTTCCGGTTACGTAGATCTGACTATCGTAGGAACGTACTTTGACGTCCTTACTGTCCTCTGTTGAGGGTTGAATCTTAATCCCCTGTCGTGGCGCATAGTAAGGGCAGTGAGATTTTCGTCAATTGGGCGGAGAGTTTGGACAACTGCTCTTCTGGAGAAAACAGAAATCCGTCTTTTCACAGGAACGAAAACTTCGCAATTCAATCAACCTTCCTTAAGGAGTAGAACCTTTTTACTCTCTAGCTTCGTAGAAAAAAAAAACTAAGGTGGAAAGAACACATGGAGACCAGGGCTCCAAAGCTCTTTTATATCTGAAGCTCTTGCAAGGGAGCTATCGTCTCAAAGGACCCTACATGACCTTCTGGCTCCATACAAGTTTCTAGCGCCCAATCCTAATGTATGGTGTAATGGCATGGATGGCATTAACGAAACATTTCCATATTAAAACCCTGTAACAAGTACAACTGGTCTGCTTGATGGGCGCATTAAGAATTACTCCAACTAAGACCCTGGAGGTTATCCTAAGCATCTTGCTAATACATACACAAGTGACGTAAGAGACCATGTTTACGGTCAGCCAACTCACAATTTTTGGTCATTAGAGTTAGTCTAGGCGTCACTATGGGCTCGGATTAATTCGGCGCTGCGACCAGGGTCCACCGTTAGATTATCTCTATGACAACTTACCCGAACATTACCAACCAAACGGGGTTTGAGGAAGAAAACACGTATTTTTCATTCTCCAGTAGAAAAAATTGGACCAATGGTTCTGTGATCGACAGCTCCAACGGCGAAATCTACATATTCACTAACGGATGAAGGTGTGAAAGATGAACAAGAGCAGGCTTCTTCTGCAGTAATCCATACAATGAAGGCAGCTTCAAACTAAATGATTATTCAGTTTTCCAAGTCGAAAGAGTTTACATAACGGAAGGTGCCAAGTGAGTTGCTATTTAATTGTCTCTAACCAAAGAGTCAGATATAGGGTTACATATACCAAAGTGATCAGGGTGACGAGTAGAGTTGAAATCCGGATGTCTGTCTGTCCGTTCGTCCGTCCGTGCAAGCTGTAACTTGAGTAAAAATTGAGATATCATGATGAAACTTGGTACACGTATTTCTTGGCTCCATAAGAAGGTTAAGTTCGAAGATGGGTAAAATCGGCCCACTGCCACGCCCACAAAATGGCGAAAACCGAAAACATGTAAAGTGTCATAAATAAAGATATTAAAGTGAAATTTGGCACAAAGGATCGCATTAGGGGGGGTATATTTGGACGTAATTTTTTTTTGGAAAAGTAGGCGTGGCCCCGCCCCCTACTAAGTGTTTTGTACATATCTCGGAAACTACTATAGCTATGTCAACCAAACTGTATAGAGTCGTTTCTTTTAGGCATTTCCATATACAGTTCAAAAATGGAAGAAATCGGATAATAACCACGCCCACCTCCCATACAAAGGTTATGTTGAAAATCACTAAAAGTGCGTTAACAGACTAACAAATAACATTGCAAACACTAAATTTTACGGAAGAAATGAGAGAAAGAAGCTGCAGCCAGGCTTTTCTTAAAAATTGAAAATTGGCGTGGCATCGCCCACTTATGGACCATAAACCATATCTCAGGAACTACTCGATCGATTTCAATGAAATTCGGTATATAATATTTTCTTAACACCCTGATGATATGTACGGTGAAATCGGTTCACAACCACGCCTTTTTCCAATATAACGCTATTTTGAATTCCATCTGATGCCTTCTCTGTATAATATATATATTATATACATTAGGAGCCAATGATGATAGCGGAATAAAACTTTACACAAATACGGTATAACTTTTCAAGGTCCCTGATATCGAACACGAAGACCTCAGGGCCTAACCTAACCTAACCTAATTTTTCACCGAAAATATCAGTAAATATCTCAGATATTTTCATGTAATTCAGTGGGAATCATTTTTATACTCTTGCAATAAAGTTACTAATAACGGTATATATCGTCAGAAATTTAAATCTGGATGTCTGTCTATCCGTCCGTGCAAGCTGTAACTTGAGTAAAAATTGAGATATCTTGATGAAACTTATCATGTGAGAGTATAAAATGTTCGGTGACACCCGAACTTAGCCCTTTCTTACTTGTTAATAAAAAAAATCCTCAAAACAACCATGGATCTTTTTTGCCTGTAAAACTATCCAGCGCCATTAAAAAACTAAACGACGGCAGCCAATGTCTCTAACATTTTAATATTGCCATTGTAGTAGTTGTTGCCTTTGCTGTTGTTTTAACATTTTAATGCTTTATAAATGGCTTTGACTGGCTGTTTCCTTTATGGCATTTTCGTTATACTATACGGTACATACGTATACTTTTTATGGCCGCCATTAGAGTGTGCGGCCGCAATGTTTAGAGCCGAACATGATTATGCCTACACAAGAATTGCAAGTGCCACATTGCCCATAGACCTTTATATTCTGTTAATAATTTTTGTTATAACTCATAAGGTGTTTATGGTTTTTTATATCTTCTGTACATATATCGTACATATGTACATATGTAAATGCTTTTATAAATATATGAAATCGTGTTTGTAACTAAGTGTGTCTTATTTTTATGAGACCTCGCTTCGGTGTAATAGTCTAAAAGAATTTATTTTTATTTATGTTGCGTCAGTTTTTAGACTCGTGAAACATATATTGACTTAATGATAATATTTTGTTTTGGATAAAATATGTTTGAAACCTGCACAAACGTAATAAAGTCTTAAAACTCTGCGATGTGCTCTTTTTTCATAGTTCATTGCGAGCCTCACTATTTACGTAGCATTTTTGAGTACTGTGAAATTGTTGTTGTTGTTGTTGTTGTTATAATCTGAAACTGTATCTTCAGTTAGTTAAGTTAAAAGTTTCTTCGCTTTTCCTTCATACTTGAATTTATTAGGGGGTTCATAAGATGTTCCGACAATTATCGATTCCAATTTTTTGTGCTTAATACAATTACTAAATTTTGTTGAAGTTTTCTGACTTCGACAATTACAACAAAAATATTATACTGTGTTTTTTTAGAAAGCTCGAAAGTTCCGTCGATTTGTTTATTCGCTGTTGATGTTTCCTGAGTTCGTTCTCACAATGTGTCATGTTGGCAGTAGATTTTTTGCCAGAGCGAACTCTATGGATTATCTTTAACACAGTTTGGATCCCACACTTTTTGGAGTAGCTTTGTCCATAAGTACCCGGCCTCAGTAATTTTTCAACTTCTTTTGTCGATTTTTCTTCAGCTCTTTCTCTTGAAGTATTCACTCCCGTTTCACATCAAACTCTTCGACACTTGTAAAAAGATCCAGCGCATTGCAGAGTTACTTCATTACTTGGTTGCTTTAGCATATGTCTCTATTTCTTCCTATAAAATCATAGTCAAATCTTTATGTTTTTCGTAAGATAGGTTAAGTAAAGTTAGATGGCTGATCTGAAGAGATCGCACGTGGACTGCTATATGTAATCCTTTGTAAAGTCATATAGAAGAAAAATTCGGAACTTTTCGAACTTATAAATTAGCAAAACGCTTAGTAGCCAATACAAATTTGAGTAGAGTTGTTTCCACATAAACATAAACCTCGTGTCTGGTAAGATTCACAGCCTTACAGCATGAACACGAAATAGGGCAATGACCTGAAACCCCCACAACTAGGAAGAGGTTAGCCTTACTGAGCTCAAGAAGATCACTAGATCTCTCGCGTTCGATCTTGGACCAAAACGATTTTGCGACAGCGCATTTACAAGCTTCTACGAAGCCCAGCTATCTACATAGTAGAAGCACACAAAGAGATACGGGAGCACCTATCTGTTCCCTTTGTACTGAAAGCGTGCGGTTCTAGCGTGCCTTTCCTTGCTAACTCAACGGATTTACAATTTCCTGCGATTCCGCTGTGGCCTGACACCCATATCAATCTTACCACAAAAAGACGCGATGCTATTGATAGCGAGGTTAGGCACTCCCTAAACAACCCTGAACGTACTGTGAATGAGTTCAAGACTAGTATCGGCGATCTGCTATCTGAGTGAATGGTCACTTTTCTGAATGAGTGAAGATAGCAATCTTAATGGCTGCAACCTCAGTTGGTAAATCAATGTAATAGTCAGGAATTTCGTGTTGATAGAGAGCTCTAGTAAACCCTCCCAACAACCTTCTCACAAGGTTTGACCCATTAGTAAAGTAGCTCACTGTCTCTCGCCTCCAACGGCTTCTTCCCACTCGTAACACCCTCGTCACTACTTGGATAGTGAAGGAGTCGCTAGAGCTCGGTTTGGCGACTTCATGATCCAAGTGATTCTGTATGAAGTCAAAGTGTGTGAGGATATCCGAATGTTCTGTTACGTGTTCTTTTAAGAATTCAGATTCTCTGAGTCTGATAGCAACTTTCGCATTTTGACGATGTCTAAGGGCACTATGTGCAAGATGGCGTTAAGTGCTATGGTTGGACTAGATTCATGTGTTGCCTCATTCCGTATTAATCAGTCTGTTGCACAGCAGACTAATAATGAGGTGTTTAAGGTTTGTTTCAACCTCGAGACCGTCCAGAATAGTAACGACTGCTTTGGCAGAACGTTATTTTCCTCAATATCAAGGAAAGTTCCAACAGCGAAATCCTCAACCCTAATGACCTCCTCGAGCCATGACACGTTGGTATGCAGGGCTTGCCTTTACAGCAAGCATGTTGCCCTCTTGATAGATAGTCCCTCGGTTTGCGCTTCCCTTTATACCAGGCCAACAGTCTCTCCAGAATTTTTAGTAAGAAGGAGTAGAGGCTGATGTAATTGGGTTCGTAGAGCCACATAAATTTTATAATTGGATTAAGCTTTTAGAGACAATGAAATATGGTTGGTAAAAGTGCGGTTGCCCGACAATCAATACAAAGTCCACATTACTTCCGTAACAAATTTGGGTACTCAAAAATGTTGCTAGTCTGTTTCAGGAATCCTCTTGGAGATACTAAAAGGGCAAATTTACCTTAATTTCGCCTTTCAGGTAAAATGTGCGGGATGTGGCCAGAAGAAGAACGAACGAACGGAAGAACGAACCTTGTTCTCGGTTTATCTGCTCTTAACTTCGAATTTAAGGTAAAATGACCGGAATGTGATTTGGAAAAAATAAGTCTCGCTACCTTTTTACTGAGGTTTAGAGAAGTTATAATGGGGAACGGAGCTCAGTGTGTGACATCTTAGCGCTTCTTAATTTATATAATTCTCTCTCGGTTTATCTGCTCTGCTTGCGAGCCCTACTTAGCCGCTTTGTCGAAAAAATATATTCCCAACTGGCTACGTTTAAAACATTAAAGGTCACTATTAATTCCTAAATAACAAAATCCCTCATATTTTAACTAAAACAATACGAAATCTCAGCCAACTTTTGTACGAACTCAATGATGACCAGACAAAACGTCGCTGTCACTACACACGTCAACGCCAACGAACTGACAGTGTGTCTGCCATAAAATAAATACCACAAAAATCAAAAATCAAAACTAAATTTATATAATCATGTACTCCCTCGCGCATAGCATATTTTGGGGGTGTCGCCAGCGCCTGCAAACGAACACCTTACATACACTGGCGCGCTGTCGTCGTCTCTTGGTACACTAGGCACTGCGCGCTGTCAACGTGACAGCTCGCTTTAATGGCACAAAAATCGTTTGCCAAGACTTCAGTCAACTGTCAAAATAAAGCAGCGAAATAAATGCCTGCTTTTACAACAATAAAACAATAAGCGCGCATGAATTTCTCCACAACGCCGATGGTGGCCTTTGCCACCCGCTCCAACGCACCGCTACCGAGGCACACACATATATGGACTGCTGAAATATTTTCTCAAGAATATGCATGATGCGTCCGCGTAAATGGAAATCTCTTTGGGTGGCAAGCAGATGCGGGGGAAGGAAGCAGCGAAGGGGTGCTGCTCGCGTAGTGAAATAGCAAAGCGTTCCAAAGAAAACATACGGCGGCGTTGGTGGCGCTGATGGCAATTGCTTGAAATCTCATTTAACTCCTTGACAGGATTCATGATTGCCACATCCGTGTTTGCTTTGACGCACACGCCGCCGCAACTGCCACTGCCACTGCCACAGCCGTGTGGTGCCACACAACAGCGTTGAGGCATTCCATGCCTTTTCTCATGCGCTCTATGTGTTGTAAGGCAGCCCTTTCAACGCGTTGCGTAAAAATACAACAAATTTGAAATTTAGAGTTATTAACTAAAACACATTTCAGCCGCTTTTACTTGAGTTTTGATTTTTTTTTTAGGAAATTTTCGAAAATGTGCACCGAGTCAGCGCTAAAAAAATTATTTATTTTTTCTTCCTCTATTTCGTGTGTGCACATTTGTGTGTGGAGTCGAAAGCAACTCACTCATCTCAAATTACAACGAAACAGCATTGGAGGCGCGGCCGCCCCACACATAGTCGTATTTTAGCCTTTGCCATATGCTTGTGCTTCAATTTTCTACAATAAAAATGCTGCCAACTCATTTTAGGCAATATTTTGTTATGAAAAGCGTATTTATGTACATATATCAGTCTTTAGTTTTATGAAAATCTAAGAGCATTTTCTCTGTGTTGCAATAATTACACACGCATCGCATTTTCTGCAGCGCTTTGAAGTGCTTCTTAGAACTATTTGCAATTTATTCTCTTTGCGAGGAAAAACTATTAGATATTTCTCTGAAATACTGTCGTGCTAATTATGCATTAAAGCGAGTTGTTGTAATATTCTGCACATTTCCTCGGAAGTTGCATAAATGAGTGAAATTTTAGAGTTGTTATGCTATTCTTAAGTTCACCGAACAATTTTGTCTGAAGCGTTTAAGTCTTCCTTTGGCAATTTGTTCTGGGAGTAAGGAATTAGGAACGATTTTTTTCTTTCTGATTTATGTGTACAAAAATTTTTACTGTGGGCTTTTGGTACACGAAGGCGGCTACTGGCCTATCCTTCGTACTCATCCACCGTCTTTAAAAGGGGGAAACGTTGATTCTAGGAGCTCGTGCTATCTGAAATAAAATAAAAATCAGAACTATAAAATGTTTAGTTGAAAAGTACTTACGGTTTTAGACTTTAAGCCATTTTTTTTATTGAAAAAATTAGTATAATAACAAAAAAAAAATAAATAAAAAATAAAAAATAAAAAAATTAAAACTCTGATATACCTTTCCTAAAGCTGTCTCTTATACACATCTAGATGTGTATAAGAGACAGGAACTATAAAATGTTTAGTTGAAAAGTACTTACGGTTTTAGACTTTAAGCCATTTTTTTTATTGAAAAAATTAGTATAATAACAAAAAAAAAATAAATAAAAAATAAAAAATAAAAAAATTAAAACTCTGATATACCTTTCCTAAAGAGGCGCTTCGAAATGTTAGAATTTCTAAGAATAGAAATTTAAATATAGTTTTTGAAAACTCTACATCAGAAAATTGGTATCTTTTCGGTGTTCGCTTGCTATGTGTGAGATATTCGTGAATCATGGCAAACTTATTAAGCGTCTCTAAGCAAAATTCTTTGTTGTAGAAGGTATAAGTGTTTACAGACAATACATATAATGAGCAAGATGATTAGACGGTTTTAAATCCAAGTGACTGCCTATCTGTGCGTCCGTCCGTGCAAGCTGTAACTTGAGTAAAAATTGAGATATCGTAATGAAACTAGGTATAAAAAAAGTGAGGACGAGTTCGTGGATAGGCGTAATCGGACCACTGCCACACCCACGAAATGCCTTCAAGCGAAACCCTATAAAGTGCCAAAATTAAGAACCAAAATAAGATACTTTAATTTGGAAGAACAAGTAGCACATGTGGGCCATAAATTGTGAAAATGGGGGCGTGCCGCAATCGAACTCCAACCACGCCTACATAACCATATAACGAATTTTAAATTCCATATCATTCTTTCACTTTACATTAATCAAGCACCAATCAATATGTTCGAACAAAACTTTGTACAAAAAGTGCTTTTGAGACCAGCTGGAGTCCAAAAATTGTCGAACCATAATTATTCAAGCCCTCATATACCCAATATGTGGACTAGAGTGGGTTTTTATGAAATATTAGGTTGTCAAAAATGGTTTGCGGTATTTTCGCTAGTTGGCGCTGAGAGCGCTTAGTTCTAGTATTATTCGTCGCATCGGGTCAAGCCATACCTTTTTGGAAAGCTCATTTCACACGCTAACACGTGTTTGATCGATTGTCGTTTTTTCTCGTTCGTGAGTTATAGCGTCGCAAACATGGAGCAAAATAAAGAGAAAATACGGCATATTTTACAGTACTACTACGATAAAGGCAAAAATGCATC
>NW_017537023.1:568903-612490 GCF_001853355.1 Bactrocera latifrons
CACGCTCCGGAAGGCCTGTCGTCGAAAATTGCGATAAAATCGCTGAATTGGTCGAAAAAGACCGGCATAGTAGCAGCCGTAGCATCGGTCAAGAGCTGGGCATGAGTCATCAAACCGCTATAAACTATTAGAAGAAGCTTGGAGTCACTAAGAAGCTCGATGTATGGGTGCCACACGAATTGACGCAAAAAAAACATCTTTGACCGTAGCGACGCATGCGAATCGCAACAAAATCGAAAAGCGGTGAAGTGGCCCAGACGGTGGCCAAGCCTGGATTGACGGCCAGGAGGGTTCTTCTGTGTGTTTGGTGGGATTGGCAGCGAATAATCGATTATGAGATGCTATGGCCAAACGCTCAATTCGGACCTGTACTGCCAACAACTGGACCGCTTGAAGGCAGTACTCATGCAGAAGAGGCCATCTTTGATCAACAGATGCCGAATGGTCTTCCATCAGGACAACGCCAGGCCGCACACATCTTTAGTGACGCGCCAGAAGCTCCGGGAGCTCGGATGGGAGGTTCTTTTGCATCCACCGTATAGTCCGCATCTCGCACCAAGTGATTACCACCCGTTTCCGTCCATGGCGAACGCGCTTGGTAGTCTGAAGTTGGCCACAAGAGAGTCCTGTGAAAATTGGCTCTCCGAGTTTTTTTTGCCAATAGGGAAGCGAGCTTCTATGAGAGGGGCATTATGAAGTTGCATCTCGTTGGGAACGCGTCATCGAACAAAACGACGCATATTTGACATGAATCGCATTATTGTAACCAATTTTATGAACAATTGAAAATTCAATAAAAATACCGCAAGACTTTTTTGACAACCTATTATATTGAAATTCCGGAAAAATGTTTCGTTGAAAATAATATACCCATAATATGCTACTATGAGCAAAATATAGTAAGATTTTGTTCATAATTTTAAAATTTGTATTTTATTGTTCAAAATCTATGTTGTCGCCCTTAAAGTAATCGTCCAGGACTCCAAAAATTTTTGCGCCAACGTTTTTTCCAATCCGCGAAATAGTTGTTTAAGTCAGTTTCCTGTCTAGCCTTCAAACCGCGTAGCTATTCACGTTTAATGTCTTCAATTGACTCCAAACAGTTTCCCCGAAGCGATCGTTTGAGTTTGTTGAATATCCAGAAGTCACACGAGTCGTAAGTATAGATCCAAAACTCATCGCCAGTAATAATACTTTTCGTGACAGCCTGATAGTCGGAAAGCATTGTTTCACAAATTTTAAATCGACGCTGTTTTTCGAAAAATTGAGTAATTTTCGAACCAATCGTGCTTTCACTTTTCTTAGGCCCAAATGCGATTTTAAATATATTTTTGACTGTTCCTTCCGATATTCCACCGATACTTGTAAGATCTCTGACTGTTATCTCTCAAGCACCAATTTCTTTATTTTATTGACGAGTTGATCATCACTTGATGTTGATGGCCGTTCTAAAAACAGTACATCTTTTTACCTATAATCAAGGTGAAAACTTATCCTAGACCCCATATAACGAACAAACCATAAACAGTTGAATATATTTCACCGACTATGATCCTGGCCAGTTGCAAGAGCATGAAATATATTGCACCCGAAATTAGCCGCTCCTTACTTATTTCTTATTTTATTAGCTTGTTTCATAGATAAACGAAGTGATAACTAAGATGACTTCATAATATTTGAAATTATTTTTCTGAAAGAACATTTTAGCTACATGTGTAGACATATTAACTCATTAGTTGAATATTTTTAACAAATTTAGGGTTGAATACAGCTAAGAATATAAGCACGGTAATACAAGGATTTGATTTAACTCGCCTATTCCCTTAAATTCGGAACTATTTAATATCTCTGTGCGCACACATCATTCCATCAATCCACAAATTACCGCTGATCCTTGCAGCAATTCATTAACCCGCCGCCCTCTGGTTGAGATTAAGCACAATTGACAGATTTGTTGTTGTTTCGTGTTTTTTCTTCACTGAGGCCAATGCAAATTTTACAACATATGTGTTACATTTTAAAGCATTTTCCACATTTCATGCAGCAACCTGACAACATTTTAATGCCGCAGTTGTTGTTGTTGTTACTGTTACGCATTTTTGACAAAATAATATCAAAACGTATGCGTTTTGATTTCACTTGATGCGGCACTTTGCATAAGGACCTCGTGGCTATTGGAATATATTATTGTGTGTGCGTGTGTGAGTGTGTGTGAGTGTTTGGGTTCATATTTTAGTATGTGTGTGTGTATGCGAGCTTGTGTTCATTTTTGTATGTGCATATATGTATGTCTGCCTGCCTGCAGCTATTTTGATTCACTTAATATGAATTTAATAGTTTGACAGCGGGCCGTTGAAATGAGCAACAATGAGCCCTTTCGGCCACGCTTGCCAGCAGTTTTTCCCGCTTCGCTTCAGTTTTTTTTTTTGTTTTTTTTGGTTTTGGTTTTTGTTTTTTTTTTTTGTTCTGACTTTAATTTATTCATAACTTTTTATTAGGTGCTCACGCGCACACCAATAAGCAAATGAGGGTGTGCGCGGGGATTTTTCGCAAGCCCACATACATACAAACATACATACTTGCATGTATACATGGATATTTATATGTGTTGCGTTGAAAAAGGGGTGAGCCGGTTAGCTGATAATTCTTATGTCACTATTACCCAAAAACAGTGGAAAATGTTATCTCACCCTTTTTGTTGTTGTTGTTTTCCTTGCAGTTGACAGACCATGTTTGCATCATACGGCATTCGTTTCGCCCGATGAGCGGAACTTGTGCCTGATTTTGGTTTTTTTCGTTGCCGCAGTGCGGATGTTCACATGCATCTGTACGTGTGTGTGTGTGTTGGTTTGTAAAGCAGCTTGTTGTTGTTGTAACGGTGTCCTTGTCAGCCCTTATGCTGCTTTCGGGAAAGCCTTAAGGTTACATAAGTATGTGTGTGTTTGTGCGCCTGAAAGCGCGTGTTACTCGGCGCTTACGCTGCCTGCTGCCTTTGGTGCGTGCTGCCGCTGCTGATGACTTCCTAGTTTTTGTTCGGTTAGTTTTTTTTTTTCACATTTTACCCGAAACTTTTTTATGCTTCACATTTTATTTGGAAAATTTGGCGTTAACGCCCTATTCTATGCCAATGCGGCGCAGGCTTTACGCTTCAGTGGCGCATTGTCTCTTGGCTGCTTGTCGCTGCTGTTGTTGTTGTTCTGTTCACTTTTTGTTGTGGCTGTTACAATGTTGTTGCGGCTAACTGCAGCGAAAATTTTTGAATATTCATTCACCACTGACGTCGCGCAAAAGTTCATGCAAATATTTCACTCGCTTGTTTTACTAACCCCCACGCAGGCTGCCTGTCCTCTATTTGGGAAGTTCTGCCTGCTTGGTTGCTTTTTTCTATTTGATTTGCTTGTAATTTTTGTTGCGCTTGTGTTCAATTTGAAGTTTGATTTATGAATGATAATGTGTAATGACATGCGAAAATGGGCGGGCAGCACACGCACATGCATACATTCATGCACACACACACAGCAACAACTGCATTATTCTTGTTTTTTATGCGACATATGACTGCATATTTTCTTAATTTGCATTAATGGCACACAGATTCGTGGCGAATGTGGTGGTGTTTGTGTGCCTATATAACATATATGTATATACATACATTTCCACATTTACACATACATATGTTCAAGGATATGACATACATCCATACATATACATATGTGCCATATTTTTATGCGTACATTTGTGCATAATCATTGTTACGCTCTACATCTGGATATGTGTTAATGATGCATAGCTGAATTCAGATCCATCAGTTGAGTGTCAATTAATTAATAAGAACTGCTGATAGCTTTCGAATAAAAAATGTTCATAAATTTTTTTTCTGAAAAGTTGTAAAAAGAAAATGGTGCATCCTGGTGACATTGATCCTGACTCTCCTGGTGGTCTGAAAAAAAATCAAAAGAAATTCTTAATCAGTAGGGATGCTGTTATAGTCCCTATTTCAGGGAACACGAAATCTTTTTTTTTTTTTGTAAATGGCGACTGCCTGAAAATAACAATAATTTTTTACKCTTTTTTTTTTTTTGTTGAAATTGCTGAATTTTTTTTTAAATATTAAAAGCAAAGGATTATATAAAGAAGGTTCACACAAAATTTCAAGTAAATCGGTTGTATAAAACTTGAGATAATGCCGGTACGGTGTGGAAAAAAGTTGTTTCGAGAAAAACGCATTTAAAAAAGTGAGTCAAATTTCAGGCAGTCTAAGTCATTTATTAGCGCTCTAGGTACTGTGTCACTAAAGTAACTTTAGCTGTTAAAATAATTTTATTTTTTAAAAGTCCTTTGGAGGGTATGTTCTAAAGAGTGTAAACTTTAAATGTATAAAAGAAAATCTAAATTCTAGAGTAGAATACCCCCTTAAATAAAATTTTTTATCAATGCAAAAAATTATTAAACAAGTGGCAACTTTTGTCTGAAGTATTTTAATATTGTGGCACAGCTTTACCTACTCAAAAATACTTTGAACAATTTTTTTCTTAAATCTGTTAATTTATTTATTCAACTAAAAAAATTAAACAGGTGGCAACTCTCATAAAAAAATATTATTACCTGTATATAATTTACCTTAAAACGCTTAAATCAAATTTTGTGTCAGTTTAATGAAAAATTAAACAAGTGGCAACTATTGTCAGTAGTATTTTTATCCGTTAACTATTTTGTGTAACCCACTTAAAATAAATTTGTTTACAATGTAATAAAAAAATAAAAGGTTGCAAACTTTCTTAGAAATATTTTTAACTTCAGATAACCCTTCACCCGCTTTAGTGCAATATTAAATTAGTTTTTGTTTTAACAATGAAATTAAAAAATTAAACAGGTGGCAACTCTTCTCAAAAGTTTGTCTATGCTTTTTTAAATCGCTTAAGCGTAATCTGAAAGTATTTTCGTTTCAAAATAAAATTTGAAATAGATGGCAACGCTTGTCAATAATATTTTCGCATTAGATAAGCTTTCTTAAACCGCTTTAATGTAATCATAAATTAATTTTTGTTTTAAAAATTAAATAAAAAAATAAACATGTGGCAGCTCTTCTCAAAATATATTTTCGCATTTAGATAAGATTTCTTAAACAACTTTAAATTCATTATAAATTAATTTTTGCTTTACCAATTCAATTGTATAACAAAATTAAACTGCTGGCAGCTCTTGTAAAAAATTTTTTCCAATAATATCTTGCACCTTGAGCATGCTTCGAACTATTAAGAGTAGTTTTAAACTGAATTATTAAGGGGTTAGGTGGGTTTCAGAGGTACAAAAAAACGTATTTTTGTAATACAATCCATCATATATTTGAAAAATATAATATGTTATATCAAAGGTATATATTCGAACAATATCTCCTGAAATTTCGATACAAAAATGTTGAAAACTCCGCCGTTGAGACCGCATTTCCCTGGGTGTCTCTCAAAAAAGTGCTCTCGCCGTAGACAGCATACTTATTATTGTTTCATATAAAATTAAAAAACTAAGCATATTCTGTTAGTACATATCTAAATCTCGTTTTTGAACGTAGGAAATAAAAAAATATTAAAATCTCATTTTTGGTAAAATTTTCGGCATTTTTTGGTCAGAAAAATAAGTTGTAATGAAACAAGAAAAAATCCTTCATTCAATAACTAGATAATATTATTTCAAAAACGTGTACACAATATGAACTAAATCGGTCGATAACTTTTCGAGAAATCGTGTCCACCGACTTCAAAAACACAGTTTCGAGAAAAAGGCGTTTAAAGACAGGACACTTAGCGCAGCTAGCCTTGAGTGCACAAGTTCTCAAGGCTGTATCTCCGAAATGATTACTCAGATGTACTTTAATATTTAGGACTATATTCAAGAGGTATTATAGAATTTAATAAAGCAAAAAAAATCGATTTTTGGAAATTTTCAAACCTTTGGCTTTGAAAAAATAGATTCTCAACTTTATATTTTTGAAACTTTTTCAGTTTGATACCTTCAATGCATTATTATTTCTAGTATTTATTATCGAAAAGGTCTTTTCGTATTCTGTCAATAGATGCTGCAGTCGTATATCTTCAATGACATTGTATCATACCGTATAGTGTGACAGCTGTTCAAAAATGAGTAAAAAAAAATATTAAGAAATTCGCTATAATTTCAATTTTTTTTTTTTTTTATAAAACGGAAGAATGCCACGTAAGCAATCAATGAAATTTGTGAAGTTTACGAATACGATACCGTATCAGTTCGTGTAGCACAACAATGGTTCGCTCGTTTCCGTTCTGGATGTTTCGAAATTTACTTTTAGACTGATGAAAGTTTTACACTGATAGAATAATGTCTCTAGCGAAAAAATGGCAAAAAGTGGTCGACCAAAGTGGTACATATTTCTTTATTTATTTATTATTATAAATATAAAAAAGTTAAAATTTGATTAGAAATACAAAAAGTCTTTTTTAACTACCATATATTTTGAACTTTCTCAAACCTATTTGCAATTCAATTCAATGATTTAGAAGAGAAGCCCTTTAAAGAATATATAATAATACGACACATGAGCCTTCTTAATAATAAATAAAACTAATATTAATATTATAATATTGAATTAATTTTATTATTCGGATGAGTTAAAAAATTTCATAGATGCCAACCTTTCTTAAAATTCTGCAACAACGTTTTTCATTCTATTTATTTTGGAGCCCATATTTTAACATTTGATTTGAATAGACAATAATTTGCTTAATTAATTAACTTTATCCATTCCTTTTCGCTATATTTTATCTCTTATTACTAAAACTTCTAAGCATGTATTTTCAGTTGTCAAAACTCTTCAAATACCATATCATGACGTAAATATTTAACTTTGTTTTCGAAAATATTAAAGAGGAACGTTTTTAAAGAAATAATAAGGGTCAGGCAAAACTTTCTCGCATGCGTTCTTATAGAAGATGTATGTATCTCTATTGAAGAAGTTTTCGAGACCTACTATGATCAGGAATACTTTAGACCAAATCATTCACGTTAATCGGTCAGAGTTCGCTGAACTTACGTGTTGTCCAGGTCTTCCAGTGCATACCTCAAGAGGACAACATAACCCCCAGTTCGGCAATATTGAACCGCATTAATGATAGTTAAGTGTCGTCGTTTACGTCTCTCTTCCCCTATTTTATGCCACATATTTCTAATCCATTAATAATATTAACTTTGTTAAAAACTTTTGTGTTCATTTCATAATTTCTTTGGTCTTGCCAGTTAAAGATTAGACGATAGTTTAGTATTTTTCGGATAATTATATAGAGTTTTTCCCAATGGTAGGCAAATTTTTTACACGCTTCAAGTTCAAGTGAAAAATATTCCGTCACTTCCTTACTTCAGTTGCCTTTTATTCGCCTTACCTTGGAGAGTTGCGATGCGAACAAAAAACTGGCATAAAACAAATGGAATGGCATAACACAACTAGCACGGAATAACTCACAACTATATGACTATAATGAAATGAATTTGTTAACTTTTTTTATTGATACGTCATATGTTTTTTTCTGCTAAGAGACCAGAACGACCAACGAAATGGCGTATCGAAATCAGTTCTTATAATTTTAAAAACCTTTCGCCCATATGTTAAGTTAAGTTATTCCATGACAAAGAGTTACGAGCAAATATCATAAAAACGCCAATAAAACGTAAGAAATACTAAAACCTGTCACAATACAAAAACATATAACAACAACAATAAAAGCAAAGGTATCACGTTAAAACAACGCATAAAACTAGAGAGCGAGCGACTAAAGTTCAAAACCACCTCGTCCATAATAAATTCCAGTCGCATATTTATTGCTCATCATTAATTTCGTCCAACTTCGGTTGATAAATGTAAATTAATGTCAATACTTGTTCCGCGTCAACTGCCTTAATTTATTTTGCATATTTGCGCGCTTTTGTTTTTGCATTTCGTTATCATTTCATTTTGTATCTGAGGAGTTATTGGCAGCTCATAAACTTTCGATTCGGGTTTTTGCGGTTTTCTTCGCCGTCGAAGGTGCTGTGAATCAGAGAGGCAAAGATTTGTTTTACTGACGGTAGCAGTTCTGAGTTTATTTATGTGTGTTGGGCGTAAACAAATATCTGCACTGGTTCGTGACGGTGACAATAAAGGTATTGGAAATCTTAGTGATATACACAGGTACATATATAATACATATGTATGTGTGTAACACGTATTTCTGTAGTAATAGGCAGGTTTCGAAAAATTTTGCTCGGATTATTCTAGATTTTCACAATATTTCTGCGGCTATTCTAAACGAATTAAGTGGGAAGGGCTGTGTTTTGACAAACGTTATTATGAAATCATTTGTTAGTTGAATTTAAATGTAAATTTTGGTTAGCGGATTTGAGAAATTTATACCCAACTATCTAGCAGAATTGTATTATATTGGATACGAACCGAAGCCTAAACCATAAAAAAAGGCTGGTTGTCTTCGGCTTTTCAATGAAGAATTTCAGTTATTTATTTTTCCATTCATATTCCAAAAACTCATTTCTCTTAAATATTCCAAAGCAAAAATACAAAATTGAATATCTGAAATTTTTCGAACGAAGAGTAGAATTTAAATGACTATTAGTTGCTCAAGACGTCAATATCTTCAAAATTTATTTTTTGGTAACTGGTGCATTGAGGAAAGAGTGAAAAATCGAGTATTGTCCTGCAATAGTTTAGTAGATGCCACAAAATCGTTAGATGATAGAAAGAAGATCTCACAAACAATACCATTGATGTTTTGAACTTAACCCTATTGGATAAGGGGCTAGCGGTTTTTAAAATGCTTTCAATGCTGGTTGGAGTACAAAGTAAATTTCCTCCGTAAAATTCTTTCCAATACATAAAAAGCAAACTAAATATTTTCGTAGATTCTCACAAAGCGTTGCTCACAATAATTTCAACTGATTAAACCAAACCGTACTAAAGATTGATTCCTTTTAAGGTTAACTACTTTTTTAGAGAAAAAACGTAGACATTTTAAATTTAATGGGAATGTGTATTATCCTTGGAAAGAACATTATTTGGTATTTATTTTTTTAAGATTATAACTTTCAAATGTTAGCCGCGGCTACGTCTCAGATGGTCCCACCGTCGAGTCCAATTTTCGATGACTCGTTCGAGCATTTCGAATGATAATTGGCGCATAACTCATGTGACGTTTTGCTCCAGGGCCTGAATCGCCATTCACGTTTACTGTTTTCTGGATGAAATAGAAGCTCTTGAAACTCTTCAGGTTGCTCTTCTTTACAAATACCCAATGTAAGTGAGTCCGGTAGCCCTACTAATCTGCTGTAATCGACATCGAATTAACCAAACCTAACCTTTAAGTAGCTAGTAGGTTCTTTGATGAGAGTATGTAATTTTCTAATGTTTCTTTAAAACATTCTGTGTATTTTTCAAGTTTTTACACTTATAACGACCCTATTTGACTTTCCCGAATTATGAAATTAATTTTTTTGTAGTCCCAATATTTCTACTGCATTTTGACTGAGTTTGAGAATTAAACCTTTTGCATGTACCCGAGCAAGAACTGCCTGGACGGACATTGTGCATTGAATAATGAGTCCGAATTCCTTCCAAAGTGAAATACAAAGTTCTAACCTTATAAATTCCGCACTCAAAATTTGAGATAAATTCTTTGTTCGCTATTTTTATCGATTGTGAAAATTGCACTCCACTACCGAGGTGTACCGACTTCAGCAGCTGATGTAAGCAAACTGGTTTATACATCGCGCTCACATTTGGCATAGTAATTAAGAACAGTACCACCAACTTAGCATTTAATGAAATATCATTTATTTGGGGGAATTTAATTACAATTTCCGGGTGTTTTTTGTCACAATATAAAGCTTTACGGTTTTATAGTTTAATGTTGAAATATCTTTTAGAGATTTGTTATGAGATATGAGTAGTTTTTTTGCAAAGTTTCGAAGTTTTTGTAGAAAGTATAGTAAATAGTCGGTTCTCAAACTGAAATTGTCTCAATGCAAAAGATTTTTCGTATTCGAATTTTGCTGCTACTTTTTAAAAACAAGTCCATCCATTTACTGAAATATTTTAGTGACTTATATTGCATTATATTTATGCCGTTATTATTATTTTTATTGCTTCATTAAACTGTAGTTTACTTGCCAACCACATTTAATGTGTATGAAGGCAGTTCCAAACCGCAATTAACAACCCAGGTGTCCCACTCAAGGCATACACCGCACGCCCAACAACTCAATTCCGATCACCGCCTACTTTACAATCACAGCGTGAAATCGTCGTATGCACCGTTACTTTCTTTTTCAATTTTACAATTTCAAAACAATTGCGTTCATAATTTGTTTTAATGACCGAGAAGCATTTTATAATCAATTTTCAGCACACTTTATGGTTTACCACAAACCCTCTTCGCATCCGACGCGCTTGGACAATACGACAACGCGGCACAATGATTGAGCTATGTGTAAATCGAAGTTTTATATTTATTGCCATAATTAAAAGTGAAACTAAAATTTTTATGATTACTTTTTGCACTTTAATGTTATTGTTGTTTGCAAAATATTACCAAATGTGATTTCCGATTTCAATCAAAACTCGCTGGACATTTGCAATGAAGCGTGTCCACTGCAGAATACTCACCGTCAGGGGTTGGTGGCACCTACTCTAGTTTTGTGGCACGCGCCCTGAGTTGCACTAGTGGTTTGAGTTTTAATTGTGCCGAAGTGGTGTCCAACTGTGTTGCCTTATATGCGCCCAACATGTGGACTTTCTAAGTAAATAGTGGACGTAAAGGTGCTGCAATGATTTATGATTTTACAACTGCAACGATAATGCCACTTAATTGCAGGGTTGCAGTCACCGGCAGAGCGAGGCATTGGGTGCCCTGTAATTAAACGAAATGTGGTATGATTTCGAAACTGGCGCACTTTTCTGCGAAAAATGGTTTATTAAACAGGATTGCTTCTTTTTCTGGAGTTTATGTTTTAATGCTTGTACCTCTGAAGATATAGTAAAATATTTCTGTTTGATTAACGGTTGTTTATAGTAACTGAAACTAATCGAAATATAAATATATGGATATTAGCACTATATATTACTCAATTTTTGATCAGGATAAGAAGATCAATTGGATCCGCCGGTCCAGTGTAACCAAAAATTATACTAAATGAACTCGGATTTTCTATTCGATAGAATGGATGTAAGTTCGTCCTTTATTCCGATCGGCTGACCGTTGCTCCTGTAAGATCCATTGATTTCCTGTCCGCAGGTCCGGTGTAATAAAAAAATTCTGTTCGTTCGAATAGACACAAGAGCGAGCAACGTTCATTAAGATCTTCTATCCATCTCTTCTTCCTTCCTTCCGTTCCACCGCTCTTCCATTCGTATGGCCATTTGCCCGATCTACGACTTGTTTGTCCGTTTTTTTTCTTGGTAGTCCGTCCACTCGACTATCCATCCATCTTTATATTCGAACCTCATTCTGTTAGTCCGAACAGCTTTCTTTCCGTCCATTTGAACTCGTCAGTTTATACTTCCGTCCATACATCTGAACTTCCTTACGTCTATCTTAACTTCCGTCCGTTTATGTAAATTTCCTTCCTCCCGTTTGAACTTACTTCCGTCAATCTAACTTTTCTACCGTCCGTCTATCATCCTTCCGTCCGTCTATGTGAACTCTCGTCGGTCAATTTGAACTTCTTTCCGTCCATCTGAACTACATTTCGTTCGACACACTGAACTTCCGTCCCTCAATCTGAACTTTCTTCCTTCAATCTGAACTGCCGTATATCAATTTGAACTTCCTTCCGTCCATCTAAAGTTCCGTGATTTCAATTGAACTTTCGTCCATCCATCTGAACCTTCCCTCCATCCATCTGAACTTCCGTCCGTCTATACAAACTTCCGTCAACATGAACTTTCTTCCATTCGTTCATAATTTCTTCTCTACGAACTCTCTTCCGTCGATCCGAACTTCCGTCCGTTCTAAAGTTCCGTCCTTTCAACCGAATTTCCGTCCGTCCATCTGAACCTTCCTTACATCCTTGGGAGTTTCCGTCCGTCCAGCCGAACTTCATTCCGTCTGTCCGAAGTTCCTTTCTTGCTTCCAAACCTTTTGTTTGAATAGTGAAAATTTGACAATTTGCTCATTTTCGACTATAAAACACGTCCACATGCTAGTTTGATCTCAGGTTGTTTCATTTTCCTTAAGTTACCTCTGGAATAGATAACCTCATGATGATAATGATGTGATAAAATTTTAGCATAGTAGAGTTTGAGCTGCTCATATTCTGTCCAAATAGTCGCAGTTGGTCTTCTTTCTTTAGTCTATATAGTATATTCGATGATATTCGTCCGTTAGTTTGATTGTATACTATATATTTCCTTTGATATATGAGACTTATTAATGAAGTTAGGTGGACGGACTGGTATTTTTCTACCACAACTGAATCTCTTTGACTCCATAATCTCAACAAGCTCACCGGAACTTGGTCTTTCATTACTTTTTCTAAAATTTAATTTCTATGTTTTCAAAAAACATATTTTTCATACTCAAAAGCGCATTCATACACTTTTCCATGCCATTTTATACTTATATAAGCCAAATTCTCCGATTATATATGTGAAATCCGCAGCACATTAATAAAGACACATATAGTAGACATAAATCCATTTTGCACGCTGTTTCACAATTCGTTATCGTTCATCAAGTGGAACCCATCAACAATAATCACACAGCATATTAAAATCCTCTACCCCTCCATCTACATGGCTGTCTCAACAGCAATATTGTGTTGTGTAGATTTGTGCTGCACTGATTCAATTGTCCTTTCCGCCACATTCATCTCCCGTGGTCCTGATTCATTTAATATACTCAAACCATAAAAAAAGAGAGAGCGAGACGCGTTTGGTGTTACGGTAATTGAAGTGTGAATGCGAATTCATATTTTTCACAATAAAACATACTTAAAATTACAAACACACACTCTCCACTCATATCCACAAACAATCGCATAACAATGGGTACGCCCCCGTCATTCAGTGCCTTTTTCTATGCTTCCCTTCTTGAATTTCTTGTAGAAGTTGTTGCTGCTTTTGTCAGCAATAACAGCGTCCAACTTCATCAACTCTACCTTTGGTGCTATATTTCAAGGCCTGGCTGACAATGCACGCCTGTGTGCGTTGAATAAAAATGAAGACAATCCTCCGAAAATGTTGGATGTTCGTTTCCAAAGCTCTGTGGGATACCCACTCAGCACGTCCCAGTTTCACTTGTATTTGATGATTAAATGTCTCTATTTGTGGGAGTACTACTCGTAAATGTTTTCGGCTTGCTGTGATGGTTTTGCGTAGTTTATAGAGCATAACGGTAACGGTTTGATTTTCTTTATTTCGGAAAATTTTACTTTCACTTGCCAATTTTTTTTGTTTTTTGTTTTTGCTCGAAGGAAGTGTGAATGAGATCAGCTTTCTTATATTTCGAGGTATTGAAGAAGTTAGTTAAGTTATTCTTCGCTGGCTTGTATTCTCCGCTAACTGTACAGCGTTAGAGTTTGCATCTTATTCAGATAAATATTGTCCGATAACAGTCCGATGATTTGCCTCTATTATCAAAGGTGTTACCTTTAGTTCTTCCTAATACTTCAGTCATGGACTCAATTTGAAGGTTTTTAGTCATATTATAAAGCTCGCATTAGACATTTCCAAAGCATGTCAGTCGAATTTGGTGGACGTCTTTGTTTTGAGTTTTAGTCGGAAAATATCTAACAACTCATGCTTAAGGCATAATGATCATTGCAGCGTGGTGGCAGGTAGCAGTAGATCAGTGTTCCGGAACACAGCCTTCAGAGTGGTGACAATCCCCACTGATAGTGGAGGAGATAGTAGCGCGGTCATATTAGCTTTAATATCCGACTCGGGGAGTTTTTATCTGTTTTCACAAAGGACTGCAGTATGGTAGCAGTGTAATTTTTTAGCCACCTAGTCTAACTGGTTATCAAATCTTATTATATAATGAATAGTATATGAAATATCTGTGATTTGCACTTGAAATAGTGTTGCCAACTATTGAAAAAGGTATGACGAAGTATACCAAATATACGCGAAAATTCAAATGTTGAAAAAACACATTCAGAAATATTTTAATACATTTTGAAAAAGAGTTGCCATCTGTCAAAATAAAAATATGCTGCTAATATTATGAATTGAGCCCGAGAAATTAACGGCTTAAATAACTCTTATGGAAAGCCGTCTGAAAGCTAAAACTTTCGATACATTTGAGAAAAGGGCTGCCATATATCTATCTTACGAAAAACATGCCGGAAGTTGAATAAATTATATTTAGAGAACAGTTGCCATATATTGAAACAATTTTGACCGATAGTACTACGAAATGTGCTTGAAAAATTAATTGCTCGAAAAACTCTGTAATTTTATTATTTCTGAAAGGAGTTGCCACCTATTTAATAAAAAAAAATTGAAAAAATTCTGCAAATCATATTAAAAACATTTCGGTAGTATGAATTTGAATATATTTTAGAGAAAAGTTGCCAACCGTTGAAAAATATTGGATTGAAAGTACCACGGAATGCGCCTGAAAAATTAATTGCTGAAGAAACTCTGAAAACTTGTTTATTTGTAAAAGGATGTGCCACCTATTAAAAAAAAATAAAATTGAGAAATTACGCAAATCATATTAAAAACATTTTAGAAGTATGAATTTGAATATATTTTACTAAAGGGTTGCCACCTGTTTACAAAAGTTCGACTAATTGTACCACAAATGTGCCTGAAAAATCAATTGTTGGAAAAAATTACAAATTACAAAAAAAGTTTTGAAAAGAGTTGCCAACTATTTAAAATATAAAATTAAGAAACTACACACATAGTATTAAAAACTTGTTACTAAAAAAATACAGCCGTTGGAAATTTCCTTACCGTTCCTCTAATGCTAATTCAGACAATAGTTATGGAAAAGCCATAAACTCTGCTGAAGCGCTGAAACTCTCTATAAATATCTTAATTGTAACCCCCTGTTATAAATTTTATTGGATGTCAGGGAAATTTCCACAAAAGTCAACAATAAACCGAAAATCCAAATTAAATCAAAACATTCAGGATTACAAGGAAAAACAGAGCAGAAACAGCAGGATAACCAATAACAATAAACGCCAGCTAAAATAACAAAGGCGAAAACGGCAGCCGAAAAGCAGGAAAAGGTTTGCCAAGCGCCGAGCACCGAATGCAAATCAAAACAGATGAAAAGCTGAAAACACCGATAATATCAAACGAGTACTAGAAACGAGTATTTGCCAGCCCAGCAGAAGTGTACACAAAGTATGAAGTGGTTAAGAAAATAAGCAGTCAAGGTTCCAAGTACGCATGATGCATGCCACAACGGACACTGGGCTCGCGCCCGTGGCAGCGTGTCGCATTAATGAGCAATCATCAACATCAACAACATGATCGTCGCCAACACGACGAGCCGACAACTGGAACGCACTTCATTAAAATGCAATTTTATTTGTGCGCTGTCAACAGTTGATTACCAAAATGGCAACGCTAGCAGTGTGTTCCGTGTGTATACCGAAGCAGCGGCGCCTTTTCGCATTCGCTGTGCTTCACTTGCATGTGACAAGTCGCTCGGCGGCAGGCAAGCAGACACAGCATGCGCGCGTTGACAATGCCGAGGGGCGCCGGCTGGTAGGCAACTGCTGCATCTGGGTAAGAAACTGGAGCGCATGCGCCCTCATGTCAAAACAATGAAACTCAACACGCCACAATACAGCTAAGCAAGCACAGCGTTCACAAGCCACACCGGTAGGGGTGTGTTGAAGCAGCAGCAGCGGGGTGCGCGCTGATTGCCCTCAACTACCTCGGCGCGGTGAGGTTGTGCCGTGCTATTCAAAAACGTTTGGTTTCTATAATAAAATTGTATTCGTATGTGAAAGAGTGTCGCCTGCTGTGTGTTGTTATTTTAATTTGATTCGGTTTCATTATTTGCCACTATGCAGATTCCTGTGAACCTTTGAAATATTTGAATTCCAATGAAAGTCAATAAGGGAAGACCCTGACTAATGTAATAATAGTGTAACATGGCGAAAGGGGAAAGTCGGCGTTGAAGGGCATGCTGACGGCGCATACTAGAGTTGCTATCAACACATTTTTTTCTCGAAATTGGCTGATCAAATACACCTGGTTATATCTGTTCACTGAGTAGTTTTTGTTGATATCGAAAAAATACTACTTTTACTATGCAAGGGAAGTCTACATTTCATGGAATGAAATTTTCTGAAAATTTGTTGAAAGACATGTATCGGCTTGTTATATTTGAGCTTTTCTGACTTGTAAAATAATGCCAGATTTGAAAGCAATAACAAAATAATACCTCCTAAAACAATAAAGTATTTGGATATCTTATCAAACATTCAAAACCGTCTACAATTCCCTGTTTCTCTATTGGTTTAAACCTGTGATTTATACTAGTTGGTTTGGGATTCAGAATTTGTATTTAAACGACTAAAATTTAGGTGCGCTGAACCTCTTATAACATTACTAAAAAGCGGCAAAGAGGCAGTTACTTTAGGTGCTGTCAAAGCAGCTTTAAAATCGACGAAAATATGGTGTGTCTCGATCCTCTTTTCACGGCTTTTTTCTAAGAATTGGCGCATGGTGAATATCTGGTCAGCTGTTCATTTTCCAGGAGTGAAGTCACACTGATAAGATCCAATTAGTGGGTTAGTCGTTGGGCTTTAATCTCTCTCACAGTATCCTCATCCGATTTTGAGGGAGTTTATTTCACGATGGTTTGTGTAGATTGTGTAGTCTCCTCTTTGGGAATTGGACAGAGCGCACTTAAATTATAATCGTTCATTCCACCATATTCTACAAAAAAGATATTGCCTGCTCCTTATCAGTTCTTGAGTAGCTCGGCCGGCAGTTCAGCAGTTCCCTCCGCTTTGCTAAAAATAATTCAGAAGGATAATTACTATTCGAACTTCTTTATGGCCGGGCAATGACACATCTGCTTCATTGTCATCGATTGGGGAATCGGGTTCTCCTTCTCCAAGTGTTTCAGTATGCTCATAACACCAGTCATTAGACCCCCTCTGCGGGTTCTACAAGAGTATGCTCCGGTCTTGAAACTTTCTGTTAGTTGCCGCATATTTTCGTAGAATTTTCGAGCCATACCCCTGTGGGCCAGCTCATCAAGCTTTTCATACGCACACGCATTTCGATCTCTCTATTTTTTTGTCTGCAAATGCGTCTCGCTTCCCTCTTCAAATCTCAGTATCTATGTATATCTGTCGATCGTAACGTTCCGAGGTAGGTAGTCTGTTTTCTCTCTACTGTGACACGGCAGTCGTCATCGTACTAGCTGTTCTTTTGCCTTTTCCGAAAAGCAATGGTTTCGTTTGCAGCTGTACTTAAGAATATAATATATAAGAATGCCGTCCCACTGTTCCCTTATACTGAGATCAAACAAGATAGTGGTCCAAGTCAATACTAGGTCCTTGGAACATACGCCCGTCTAAACCACCACATAACATGATCGATCTGGTTGGTCGCTTTTCGGTCCGGAGACAGTCAGGTAGCTTGATGAATTTTCCTATGCTGGAATTTATTACTACAGATAACCACATTTTGTGTCCCGGCAAAGTCGATCAGCCTCAACCCATTTGGGGATGTTTCATCATAGAGAGTGAATTTACCGACATTATACCAAAGATAGCTTCTTTGCGGTATAGTCGCTACAGCTCTCATAGGTGCGTTCCGAGCGCTAATAGAAGACATCTTTGGTCACATCGTCTCTCTATTCCGTCGGGGCGTGGGAGTACATCAGCGATTTATTGAAAAACTTCACTTTGAAGCGGATTGTAGTTAGACGTTCATCGACCGGGTTGAGATCCAAAACTGGGCGACGGAGTCTCTTCCCACCACGGAACCCACAGGACTTACTAGTCTTAGTCCTTGTCCTGTCCATTGCACTTCATGGGCGGCGGTCATGTCAGCCTCTACTCTTACGAGGACGTCAACTAGCTGGGCGGCGGCACCTTCCGAATTATGGGACCGGACATTCCAAGTGCATTCCCTTAAATCGCCTATACGATAAAAAAAAAGAGGCTCCTCTCATTTCAGGCTATTTTGTTAGTTTGGCGGGTCCCAAACCAGCACACAACACTGTGGAGGGATGTTTATAACATTTTGAAGTATGAGTTAGTGACCTTCCATTAAGTAACTTTATCGATTTCGATTTTAGCGACTGTCTCCGAAAGCTAAATTTTTTTGTGAATTTCTTAAATGAAAAACAATATGAAATTAATACGTCGAAAAACTAGGTTATGGTCAGTTTACCTGCAGAATTTTGTATGTAGGGACATTATTTGTTTATGCCGATAATTATTTTTGGAAATTTCGGAAATTTTACAAAGATCTATATTCGTTAATGCACCCCCAGATAACTCATAACAGATGTCTAAGCTTCCACGTTCTTTCCTAGTGTCACAGCTATCTATATAGTATAGTGGCTACTTTTGTCCGAGAAATAACGGAACTACCTGAAAGTTGAAATGGAGGTAGTTTAGTACCTTAAGAAAAGCTCTATTTTTAGCATCTAAGTTTAAGGAAATTTTGCAAAGAAGTTAGTTCATCAATTTCGGAATTTCAGTGCTTTCTGAAATCTCTTTTCTTTGTATGAAAATTTCGACTAAGAATATTGGTATGAATTGAAATATTTATATAAATATAGGGATATCAAGTAAAAATGTGTCCATCACTTTAGAGATATCTGGATTATATGAAATATTTTTTAATACAAAAAGCCATACTTAAAGCTTTATTATTGAGAAGATAAGAAAATATATAAAATCATGATTGTGGACAGAGGAGTGTGAGTTCTACATTTCAAGATGGCTGCTAAATCAAACGTGATAAACTCCACGTTTAAATCAGCCATCTTAAGAGACATATCCCACACTTTATAAAAGCTCACGTGCATTTTGCCGCCCAAAAGCAAATCTTCACTCCCGTTATCCACCAGCATCTGACATACATACATATGTTACCCATATGTTTACTGCTCATTCGTCCGTCTAACGGCTTGATAATTTTAGCCCCCATTTGCGCGCACTCCATCCAGCGATGGACTCCGCCGACGATAAATGTATTATATATACATACATATGCTGCATTAGAGTTTGGTCCCTTTATGGTCGTTAAGTTTTACTTTCATTGTTTCGATGGCGTTTGCACTCCGTGCACTTGTGCTTGTTGAACACTTGCAAAATTGAAGTTTATGACCGCGTGTAACATTTCAACAACTCGGAGGACACCTGATCACGCGCCGCCCATTGTTGTCAGCTGGTTGCAGACATTTACCGGCTGTCGCTATGTTAATGTCGTAATCATCATTCGCGTTTTATGTAGATACACACATACATACATACATATATATACTTGTATGCCTGCATGATGACAGTCCCACTGAGATTTTGGGTAGCGTCGCAGCTCAAATGAGTCCTCCGAGAGAGTAAACAGTTTTTATGCGTATTTTGAAGTATAACTTCAGGCTGTGCTGTGAAATCGATGTACTGCAACGCAATTGTGTAGTGAAACGAAATTGCGTCACATTGTTTGCATTAAGTATATATGGCGCCTGCTATAATACAGGCTTCTTTTTAAGTTGGTTTGAATTGTTCATTGTATATTCATCTCATTGTTAAAAAAAATTATAGTAAGATGGTTGCCACCTGTTTGTTAAATTTTTATTGAAAAAAAAAATAAATTTTTGCAGGCTTATTTTAATATTTTGCCTAAAGTGTTCGGTATCATACTCTAGTAAGATGGTTGCCACCTGTTTGATCATTTATTATTCAAATAGAAAAAAAAAATTATAATAAAAATTATCGTTGGAAATGCATGCGTTTAGAAAGTTCACGTCAAAAGTTTTTTTTTGCGGAAGGTTGCCACTTGTTTCAATATTTCAATTCAGAAAAAGTATAAAATAAATAATATGCATATTATAATATGTGTCCCAAACTAAAGCAATTTATACTAAAAAAAAATCTATAAAAAAATATTTCTGCAGCGTTGCCATCTGTTTACTTTATTTCTAATTAAATGAAACTGTGAAAATAGATGAGATATTACCATATGAACACTGAACGCAAACATTTAAAAAAAAATTGTACTGAAAACTTGTGAAAGAGTTGCCATTTGTTTCAATTTACTGTGATTTTTAATTTTTCAAACTGTAAATAAGATTTTATACTTATTAAAAAAAACTACTTAAATTCGCGAAATAAATAGTAGCGTATACGTTTAGCAGGGTTGCCAACTATTTACTTTAATTTTAATGAAATGAAACTGTAAAAATATATTGCATATTGTCATATGAACAAATTTCCCCCTTTAAGAAGAAAATTTGTGAAAGATTATTTCAAATTAATCTAACATTTAGTTTTTCATACTGTAAATAAGAAGTATCTACCAAACTGGTGGAAAGTCTCGATAAGTGTTGAGAAGATTTAAAACAATCCACAATCGTTAGTTGCTACTAGTAAAAGGCACTCCATGAAAACCATAGTTCTTAGAAGTTGTGGCTACATTGAGACGATATTTCCTTCCTAGATGTTTCAAACGATTTGAGCCACATAACTACATATGAAGAACTTTTCCAGCATTTTCCTTTCTTTACTCTAGGCTTGCATTCAAATGATTTGCAGAGTAGAACTCTCCACACATTTCAATTTTAACCATAGATCCTCCTTGTTCAAATTCTTTAAAAGAAACTGTATTAAGAATATGACCCGATGCTGTTACCGTGTTACTGTGTGATAATCCATGTCAGTAAGCTGAAAGCTTCAGCATCATTCGGCCATTGAAATGTTAAGCTGAACAGCGCTGAAAGTCTAAAAACCTATAAATCCTTCATTTTTTTTTGGCTATAACTTCATAATATTATAGGATTTGCACACCTTTACGGTTTTATCATTTATTCGGACCATGAGAATGGTAGCTGAATAAAGGGCTGAATCCCAAATCGTCTCTTAATGTTCAGCTGCATAACGCTGACAGTCCAAAACCCTGTAAAGCTTTGTAAAAATTGACATTTTCAAGAAAAATATATCATTTAAAAAAATGTATATCGAAATATATGTAAAGCTTGCACTTTTTTATGGTTATAACTCAATACTACTAGGATTTTCAGCCCTTTAGCTTAACAAAGCGTCAAATAGTTTCCCGCTGTTAAGCTGAATAGCGTAGAAAATTGAAATAATAATATATTTTAAAATGCAATTTTTACCAAGATGTACAGTAAAAATTGCATTTTAAAATATATAAATATCATAATATTGAGCGGAATAAGCGCTAGAAACCGAAAATCGGTAAAGCTTGCACTTTTTTATGCCTATAATTTGTTACTACTAGGATTTTCAGACCTTTAGACTTTCAATATTTTCTTCAGCTCATGAAAATGGTAGCTGAATAAAGCGCTGAATGCCAAATCGTCTGCAAGGCTTAGTAAGGAGTAGCTTGGGAATATAATCTCATGAGGCTTAGCTGCTTACTATTGAAAATGTTGCTATCCATCATCGATGAAGACTCAATTACTTTCTATAAACGTTTTTGACTCCTACCTTTGTTGAGTAATGACCTAAGCTTTCCCTATTCCATATGAAATGGCAGATAGAGGCTTATACAATATACTTAATAGTCTCTAAAAACTGCTAGATTTTAAGTTTTTATATAAACAATTTTTTTAATGTATTTCTTAGCTTATAAAGCTCTTCTCACATTTCAGCAACCACATTGGTGGTCTCTTAAAACCGTATTTATTGTATAAGACACTAGCCACAAACGACATATGTACTGTATAATGAATTTTGCTATCATCATTAAGCCTCTCGAAATCTAAAAATTGCAGTTTACATACTAAATGAAAGAACTTGTTTTTATCTAGACATATATGATGCCACTTATGCTGACAACGCGACTTAAGCAACCTTTTAGTCCTGTAATTTAATATGTACAAACCGGTGACAGTATCTCTCTCGCTACCCTTAAGGACATATGCTCTAAAATATTTTCCATGGATAGACCACTTATATATGTAAAATCTTAGTCAAGCAGCCACACTAAATCAAATACCAGCAAATCTCTTAAGCCCTCGCTCTCCTTAACTTGATTCAATTATCGCCGCCGCCCCCATATGCTAGTCTCATATTGCCAATTCCTGATGCCAAAAATCATTATCTGTTTCGATCACTTCAAATAGCCAACAAATTAACAATGAATTGGCAGTGAATTATCCCTTCAACTGGTGTAAAACTAAATCGAATTTCGTGCCATCTGCTTATCAACCAATGCTCGCAATTCATCTCTACACTACCATCGTGTGTATGTCGTATGGCGTAGTTGGTTGAAAAAAAACACTCGCATATTTTAAGTATAAAACACCAACAATTGCAGACAAGTATTCGGGCGAGAGCGCGCCAACAGACCGTGAGCGAATGCTATTTGCCGTATCAAAACAATTATTTCGATGACAATCGGTGGCAGTGTCGCTAAATCCAAATGCTGCCGAACACCCCTTTGACGAGTAGGCAATACGATTTCAGCTAGTGTTGATTTTATGTCGTTGTTATTGTGATGACAGTCGTTCCATTTCGTCAGCACGGCAAGGTGTTTGAATTCACAGAAAACGTCAAAGCTGTTCGTGTCTCTGCAAATGTTTCGTGTACTCAGACGTGTGTTGTGTTGTGTTGTTATTGTTGTCGCCCAGCTTTAACTGCCGCAATTGTCCTTATTGCCGCAGTCGCTGTGCTGCTATTGCTATTAATGCCACTGCCAATCTGTTTTGATTTTAATCCAGCTTATTCACCGACTGCGCTCGTATCCCTTTCGGTTTGCGCGCCTGTAAGTATGCTGCTTAAAAAAGTACAATGAGCTTATACAAGCAAGCAGTTGACGTTAGATTTCGGGGGTGCTCTTCTTACTCCTGGTGCTTGCTGCTTGGCTCTGACAACCAATCTGTCAATCAACCACCTGTAATGCTTGCAAGATTTTCAGTATTTGCGTCTGTAGCCTGCGGCTGACCCCTCGAGGCTCTTCAGCCAACAAATAGTATTCCTGACGCAACGCTAATTGACAGTGTTTCAGTGCCGAAGTGTAGATGTGTGCAATAACTGTTTAGAAATGAACTGGTTGCGGGCTAGTTTTTTATGGGAATATGTAAGGTTCGAATGTGGAATTTGAATAGCAGTTATCATAGTCCTTTTCCTCAAATTTTCAAAAATTCCGTGCTAGTATACAAAAAATAAAAAACTTTTTTTCTATTCCTCAACTAAGAACTTACGAACTGCATGGTGGTTTCTGCAACCGCTACGAGAAAATGTGTGCTTAAACATGACTATCGTAGTGCATGTCACCGTCACCTACATTTAGGTGATTTCGAGACTGGTACGAAATTTAACTAGTCCGGAACTAGTTTCGAAAATTCGCCTTTAAACCTAGTCAGATCGAGTGTGTTCCCTTAAACTTTCTGTTAAATGTAAGATACAATATTTAAGCAATTTCAGACTGGTACGAAGTTTAACTAGTTAGAAAGTAGTTTCGATTTCTTGCATTCACGTGACACCCCGGTTGCTTCAACTGCGTCGCTGAAACTAGCTTTTAAATGTACGATATTTTAAGTAGCTTCGTACTTCCATATTCTACTAGTTGAGAACTAGTTTTGAATTCTTTGTGTTATCAAACTGTCATTCAGTCATCAAAATTTTCTTTTAAATGTAGGATACATATTTCAAGCAATATCAGACTGGTACGAAATTACACTAGTTCGTAACTAGTTTCGAATGTTTGCCTTCGCGTGACACAATAGTTACCTTGAGTGAATCATTAAAACTAGCTTTTAAATGTAAGACACTTTAAGTAACTTCGGACTGGTACCATATTAGACTAGTTCAGAACTAGTTTGGAAACTTTTGTCTTCTCTTGACACCGCAGCCACTCCATTCAGTCATTAAAACTATCTTTTAAATGTAAGATACCTATTTTAAGCAATTTCAGACTGGTACGAAATCTTACTAGTATAAAACTAGTTTTAGACTTTTGTCTTCTAATACCGCAGCAACTTCTCTGAGTCGTTAAAATGGTTTTTTAAACACAAATTGTTTCAAGCAACTCCGAACTGGTGCTACAACTGGTGCGAACTAGTTCTTAACCAGTTCATACCGGGTCACTTAAATGATGCTTACATCGTACTCATCTGCAGAGATACAGCAGTACCCTGTTGTCACACGTACTTAAACTCCAAATCCCTGCAACAAGAATAACAACAACAATAATAATAATCACCTTGTTTGTGTCACAGTCCCTTTCTTTCTGCAGCTCCCCCTCATGCCACGTTTATTTGCTGCAACTCGACAAATCTGCTGATGATTATGTCCTTAAGTGCCGAAATCAATGCACACAAATGAACGAATTACCATTGCAAACACTCGCTCATACAAACAGTTGCTGTTACAGCTCACCTCTGTGCGGCCAATAACAACAGCTACAGCTGCCTGCAGCCATAGACTTACATATCTACAAACAAATTTACAAATGTGTATATGTATATAGATATGATTATATTGTATTTACTCAGTTGAATCCTCATTGTCTGTCGTGCAAGCATTTTGCAATTGTTATGCATGCTCTCTCTCTGCTTGTCCTTCAGTTGATCGCCTTGTTGTTGGCCTGCCACATGTTTGCCATTCGGTCAAGGGATAACCGTCGAAATTTCACCTATTATGTAAATGCCACCGGAAAGCAAGCACATATGCGCACAAACACATATACACTCACGTATACACACACCTATATGCATTTATTTGCTCAGAGTTGCATGGCTTGTCTGTTACTTCTGCTTGTCTGTTGCTTCCTAAGCACATCCTTCGGTGTTTCCACTCAGTATGTGTGACTGTGTGCGCTTTCGGAAAGGATGTGTTCGAGTTCTGGACTTACGGAAATGTTTGGTTTGTGGCATTTTGCAATGATAAATTTAGTTAAAACTACAACGAAAATTTTGACAGTGACTTTTTCATGTGACCGGAAATATAATGTGTGGAAAATTGTGCGGCTAATCCTGGAATCCAAGGAATAAATCAATTTGCGGTGAAGTTTGTAACATCCAGAAGGATACGTTAGAGACCCATTCAAATATGGATATATAGGATCAGCTTGGCGAGCTGACTCGATTCAGCCACATTTGTCTCTCTGTCCATTCATTTCGCTGTGTGTATATTGGCAAACTAACTCCCTCGGGTTTGTAAAATATCGTTCGGAAATTTTGCACACGTTTATTTTTCCTTAAGAGGTTGTACATTTTGTGAAACGGATCGGATCACCGCAGCATATAGAGGCTGACGAACGAATCGTGTTACCAAACCAAGCTCAGCCATGCATATACGACACCTAATTAGAAAGTTATTCCTTCCGGGCTGAAGGGTTGAAGTCGGGATTGCCACAGTTATCGATTAAAGATTTAATGGACTTTCACAATTCAATTAGATTTCTGGGTTTTTTGTTACACATCTTGCTTGACATGACCCCACCAAAAAAAAGTGTGTTGCATTCAGGCCAGTTGACCTTAGGTGTCAACGGAAAGTGGAGTTTCTTGATATTTATTGGTTTTAAAATTTTCATTGGAGCTCCGCAAGGACCGATCTGGCTATGTTTTCAGTTGCTCCATCTTGCTGGAACCAAACGCTATTTAAAAATTGTATTCAGCATTTTTAAATAACGGTGCTTATTGATAGTTACTGTTACACCGTTTTCTTCAAAGAAGTATGACCCCACACTACATCTTGATGAAACTGCGCACCACACAGTGACTCATTCTGAATAAAGTTCCGTCTCGTGAATTATTTCTGAATTTAATTCGCTCCAGCATCGGTAATTATGCTTGTTTACATTTCGGTGAAGATCAAAATGGGCCTCTCATAAACAGGCAATTTATCCAGTTCCTGTCTTCTACGGTCATTTCAATTATTTTTTGGTAAAATTCTTGGCGAATAGTCAAATGTAAAGGATTTAACAGGCTTGTTATTGGAACTTTGTACGGAAATGGGTTTAAGTCAACATGAATTATTTATTGTAATGACCTTCTACTAACTACAAGTTGCACCGCTAAGTTGCGAGTTGAAACTCTTGGATTTGCCTGCATTGACGTTGCAAAAGCCGTGTTTGTTTCTTGAACAGAATATACGAATCTCGAATTTCGACACCGCAAAAAACGAAAAACTCACTTTTAGCAGCTCACAAAACGACACGTATCTCAAACACTAAAGAATATTATGACATGAAATTTGACATAAATGTGACTGACAGTACTACCAACCTAAAAAAAATAATAATTCTCCAAATCCTACGACGCGCGTCTTATTTTTTGGGCACAGTAGTATGTACCTGCCATAAGAACTAAATAAAAAAATCAAGTTTTTGTATGGAAATCGCTATTTATTTTTGAGGGGCATCCTAGCTTTGGAACAACCAAATTTAAACTTCTTTCTAGTTTTTAAGGAAATTTATACATAACCTATTGCGTTGAAGAAATTGTTTGATATAAGTAAATATTAAAACACTGCGAATAAGTTGCAACGCTAATTTTTAATTTTTTTAATTACTTAAAACATAACATTACATGTATGTATTCCACAGAAATCAGTGCTTTCCAGTTTGCGAATAAAACATTATTTCCTAGACATCTTCTCTACTCCAGACAAATTTTCGTAGTCTGATAGAAATATAAATTACGCTCGCTTAATAATAAAAAAGTTTCGCTCACAATTATGAGTCTGATTGCTGTATAAGTCAATGCAAATAAGTTTTCCATCAAAGATTTATAGCCATTTCGGTTAAACTACTCTGCTTCAACTTCCTCTGCACCCATAACTTCCTTCTAATACATTTTCCAGTCACCGGCAAATGAATTTCATACTCATACATATGTACAACATATACATACATACATGTATATATCTATATAGTACTATATTTATGTTGCAGTCATGCAAAAATTTATTTGCATGAAAACTTTGCGCTGTTCGCAGTCATCTATGTATGTTCCTTGCCGTAGCACCAACTTTCTCTTACTCGATTTCTTTGCATTTACGCAAAATTTTCGCACAAAAAAGTTTAAATTCAACTACAAGCACATGTATAGCATTCATATAAAAATAAAGATGCGTATGTGTAACTAAGTAATTCTGCCACCGTAGTGCGCCCAAATCTATGCTTCTATATTATACGCACTGTGGCAGCTTGCACATACTCCTGCTGGTGTTGATCTTGTCGAAATTATTCTCTGTGCATGCAAATTACTGGCACGCTTCTGGCATTAAATCTTCATTATTTTCCTTTGCTTTCTTCAACCGCTTCGTGTTATCCTCCTCGCATTGGATATGCTTCGTAACAGTTTTCGCCTGTTTTCGAATTCGATTATGCTTGTGTTTGAGTTGCTGCAAGTGCATGCATAAACTACAAACTTATGGGTTACATGCATACATATAAAAACATATACTTAAAATAAACCAAAAATTTGTACGAGCAATCTTTGAAGAGAATAGTCCTGGTTTGCTTTCCAAAGGGTTCAATTGGTATTAATTCCTAGCTGTTATTTACTTGCAAGCGAGTATCTTTAAGTAAAGGCGACGATCGATAAGATGATTTTTTTTTTTCGTATTTCTTTTCAATGCTACCATATTCAAGTTACCAATTTGTTTTATATTTTATGTTTAATCTACTTTTGTAGACTTTCGGGTGTAAAGAGCACAATTAATCTCTTTATAGGATGTGTTGAAACAAGAATGAATAGCTCTTGCCATAAAAAAAAACTAAATTGCCATTAACCACATGTTTCCTTGCTATTTATCGCGAACTCATCTCGCGCTTGTCATATTCACTGAATGGATATGAATGAAATTGTATATACTATAACATATATACTATAATAGTCTTATTCTATAGTAGTAACTGTGTGCTTACCCATTTATAACTTCGAGTTTTAATACAGTTTGCAGATCGCATTTGTGCTGTTATTTATATAGCATTCTGACAAAAAAGCACTCAGAAATTGTAATTAAATTCGCCAAGTAAGTAAATAAATTTCAGAAAAATTAATTTTGCTAAGTTGGTAGGACTGTCCTTAATTACTTTGCCAAATATGAGGGCTATCCATCAACCAGTTTCTTTACAGTAGCTGCTTAAGTCCGTGTACCTCAGTAGTGCTTTGTGATTTTTACGATGGATAAAAATATCGAACAAAGAATTTATCTACAACTTTCATACTTCCAACCAAATTTCATTTGCGGAATCGTTAAAAATGTTGAAAACGGCTTACGGTAACTTAGTCCATTAAAAACACAACCCTACGAGTGTTACAAAGCCTTCAAAGACGGTCGATTGAACGTTGACCTCTTCAACTCATGAAAATTTAAAAGAACTGAAGGATATGCTGCTTGAAAATCGTTTGCGTTAGAGAGATGAAAAGAGAGCTCGACAACGCTCGTGAGTCCTTTGTATCTCTTTCATTTTGGAAGATACTTTGGATATGAAACACATTCTTGCTCGACTCGTCCAGATAAAGCTGCATTTTTTTTTTTTTTTTCCATAAAGAGTATCGTTAACATCTTTCTTTGAACATGCTTGATCATGCGAATTCAGATTTCACATTCACGGAGAGCAATATAACTGCCGATGAAACAATGGTTTATGAGTTTGACACGCAAGCAAGTCAACAATCATCGAAATGGAGGAAGAAACGAGCCGAAATCGAAGACTTCATGCCATAGCCGCTAAAAAAGAAAGGTGTTGACATTGTTTTTTTTCGATATTTGTGGGTTGATGCATCATACATTTGTTCAAATGAAACAGGTGGTCAATAAGGAGTTCTATTTGTTCATATTGAGGCGTTTGCGTGAGAACATCTTTTACAAACGGCCGGAATTGTGGAAGAACACAAACAAGAACAATAGTACTATCGATCAAGCACTTTATTCACTAGATTTGGCTCCGTGTGATCGTTTCTTATTGCCCAAACTGGAATTGTCGCAGTCCATCGAAGAGCTAAAACCAAATTCGCTAGAGGAGCTGAAGGCCATCCCATGAAGGGCTTATGAAAAGTGATGAATAATTTAGAATTTTGCGGTTTATTTACAATTTCCTGGTACTTTATTGTCACAATGTTTTCGCCCAAATCACAGAGACTGAAGATGTGTCGGAAAGAAGGAAAGTTTTATGAGGAAATCGAAGGTTTTATTCGCTTAATTCGGAGATCCGAGACCAGCTTTTTTATTAAAAAGCTACATTTCACTTTCACAAAGTTCAGCTGGTTAAATATATAATTAAGGTCAGGTCTTTGCTATGATTGCTATCTTTTAAAAAATGATTTCGAGAAGAACTGTTTTTGAGTGCTTTTTTACTTTAAATTGCAGCTAGAGCTGTATTCCTCAAGGTCATGAAGATCACTATATTTATCTTAAGAAGAACTTCGGACATCATTATTCGTTATTCAATTTGTAATATGAATAAATATTTGTGAAATGTGTTTAATGATTAATTTTGTGTTACTGAATTCATTGTGCTTTGGATAGATGATTCTTAATTTCATAGCAGTTCATCGTTACTTTCATCATATAGGCGAGTATGCCATAGATACATATATTATTAATCAAAGTACAATTTTACAAAACTTTTCTTGACAGTGATTTCTTGATTGCATTGAGGGTAACTTTTTGAACCTAAACGAATCACATCTAGTCTTAGTCTATATATTACACTAGTTGATTCGGCCACGCGTTGCTGTGGTATACATTTTATACTATTATTCATGTCATAAACTATTCAATACAGTGAAAATTTTATTTACGGGAAAAGGCGAAACCGTTTTTGTCGGTATAAGAATCCAAAGGATTGTAGTTAAGATTTAATTGTGAATATGTTCATACAAATAAAATATATTGGAAAATATAATGGATTTTAGGCTGCTTTCTCAGTGTCTGGCTGCCAGTCTTTCTGTCCAATAAAGCTTTCACTGTACTTTTTATTTATGAATGTTTTTCACCATCCTATCTTCTAAGTTGGCTCGAACTGGATACAGTGTGCTAAGTTTTACTAAAGTCGGTTCAGTAGCTTAGAAGTTCATCGTGAACAAACAACGTGACACGTGATTTTTATATATAAAGATTATTTCAATTTCTCTTTTTTCCAAAGAGACACTTTATTTTATACATTAATGGACAAATGTGCTTAAACAGAATTTAATGTACTTTAACAATCAGCGGTTTATTTAAAAAAATTTTGGATCCCCTAGCTCCTGTAGATGATCTGCGCAGAGACGTCCGAAAAAAGTGCTTGGCGGTGAGCAAGATATCTCTGGTCCAAATTATCTGAAAACCAAAAACCAAAAATATTTAGTGTTCTGATAAATAAATACAAGTCGCGATCGAAGGTCTAGTCAAAATTTTGATTTTTGACAAAATGGTGGCTGTTCAAAAAAAAATTCAGTTTTTCATGAAAATTTTTCACTTCAAAGTGGCTTAAAAAATCGAAATTATTGTCCAAAACCGTATTCCTTCGATCATTAGCTGAAAAATATATCTGAGTCAGTCGTGTGAAAATTTCAAACGAATCGGTTTAGCGGTTTCGGATAAATTTTCCTCACCGACTCTGAAAACACGGTTTTGAGATAAACGCGTTTAAAGTTTTAATTACTGCGCCCTCAGCCTATACCTGACCACGAGCGTCCACCTTTTCAAGGTTGTATCTATTAGTCGGTTCAACTTGACATTTTCAGAGAATATTCTGGAATATACAGTCACTTGAAAAATAATAGGGACACATGGCGGTATTTCATAAAAATGCAAAGAAAACAAATATTTTCATTAAGTTTGAAATTGTGTTTTTATTTTTAAATAGGTTTATGTTTTTACCATAAGAATATTAGAGAAAATAACTCAAAGTCAATTCAAAGAAGAAAAAAATTAATTATTTTAATAGCTTTACCCAAAATATGTTGTGAAAAAAAAGAATAAGGACAATTGCAGTTTAAAAAAAAATGTTCAATTCATTTTTTTTTACAAAATTCTTTTGACTTTTAGAATTTGATTTTTCAATACTTCGTTGCAAATCCTTTATTTTGAATGACAGCCAGACATCGGCGAGGTAATGAGTCAATTAATTTTTGGCACATAGCCCGGGGAATAGCTTTCTACGCTTCCTGTATCAGTAGCCAAAGTGCATCATTGTTTGTTGCTTTTTTCCCTTCAAAGCTACTTTCAATTGTTGCCACAAGTTCTCGATGGGATTTAAGTCCGGTGATTGAGCAAGCCAGCTTAACACGTTTATATTGTTATCCGAGAACCATTTATTTGCTAGCTTCGATGTGTGTTTTGGGTCGTTGCCTTGCTGGAACACCCATCGAAGGGGCATGTTTTCCTCAGCATAAGGCACCATAACATCATTTAATATATTGAAATAAGTCACCGCTGTCATTGTGTCCTTAATTCGATATATTGGACCAACTCCTTGGTAAGAGAAGCATCCCCACACCAATATTGATCCTCCTCCGTGTTTTACAATTTTAACTGTATATTGCGGGTTAAAAGCTGTGTTCACTGGCCTGCGCACATATTGAGTACCGCAGTCAGGGTGAAAAAGATTACATTTGGTCTCAGCTGACCACAGGATATTGCGTCATTTCTCCACTGTCCACTTGACGTGCTCATTAGCCAAATGTAACCTTTTAATCACATTTGGTTTGGACAGAAAAGGTACTTTTCTGGGTCTCTTTGCTTTTAAATTTTTATTAATTAGCCATTTACGAATGGTAGAAGTGTCGACGTCCAAAGAAAATTCCGTTTTAAGTTCACTAGAGGATGCAAATGGGTCCTTTTTTAAAAATCGCATTATATTCCTTTCAAGAGTTGGAGATATTTTTGATTTTCGTCCACGCGTTTCTTTCTGAAGCTTATATTTTATTGCATTCTCCACCGTTCTCTTGGAGTAATTCAACGTTTCGTCTATTTTCCGGTATGAAAATCCCTGATTGTGGAGGTGTTTTATTTGCTTACGCAGCTCAGCGCTGCAGTGTTGTCCTCTGTCCATTTTAAATTACTAAATTAAATTATATGTTAACTTTCTCAATTTATGATTAAATAAAATCTCATATACAATACCTTTATTGCTTAAAAATTTTTAAGAATCCCAATTTCAAAACTAACACCAATTTTAAATTCTCGTCCCTACTATTTCGCACACTCAAAAACGATCTTACTTCACAAAATGATCAACAGCTGCGAAACGACGCCAAATATTTTTTCTTTGATAACGGTTTTTTACTTCACTGACATCCCAGCAAACAATTGCACGTACATTTTTGATAATTTTTTTAAAATGAATCAGATTTTATATTTTACCTATTTTCAAGCAAGTGTCCCTATTATTTTGCACATGACTGTACATGTGTACATTCAAAAAATGAAAAAAAAAATAAATTGATTTTTTGAAAATCACAAGTGGATATAACACCATAAAGGACCTTAACTGGACTTAACTTGCCTTGACTTGACTTGACTTAACCTGTCATAACATAACTTGCTTAACTTACTTAAACTTAACTTGACTTGACCCTACTTAACGTAACTTAGCTTAACGTAAAACAAGAAGAAAAAAAACGCGTACTTCGGCTGCACCGAAGCTAATATAATCTTCACAGGTGCATTTCTTTTAGTAACTATGTGTTCAGTTTGTATGGCAGCTATATGCTATAGTGAGCCGATCTAAACAGATATTTCGGAGATTACATTATTTCTATGAACAATGACTCATACCAAATTTCGTGAAGATATATTGTCAAATGAGGAAGTTGTCCATACAAGAGCTTGATTCCGATCGTTCAGTTTGTATGGTAGCTATATGTTATAGTGATGCGATATAGGCAGTTCCGTCAAATGAGCAGCTTCTTGAAGAGAAAATGACGTTTGCAAAATTTCAAAACGATATCCTCAAAACTGAGGGACTAGTTCGTATATACATATACAGACAGACGGACATGGCTAAATCGACTCAGCTCAACATACTGGTCTCCCACGCTTCCTTCTGGGTAGCTGCGTAGGGTATAAATATAACTTAACTTGATTTTACTTAAGATAACTTAACAACACAACAAAACGGAAAATAATTTAATGTCACATAACTTTAGTTAATATATGTGTGATTATTTAACTTAACATAACTCATTTCATTCTGCCATAATTTGTCTTAATTCTGTATATATTTTCTTATACACACCACATATAGATTTAATAAATTTTTACCACATCCTCTATGTAGTTACATATATTAATCAATTTCAATAAGTGGCCTTAATTTACTTTATTTTTCCGATTTGACAGTTTCTTTAATTTATCTCAATTATTTACGCAAACTTTTCCACTCACTAAGCATTAAATGCTGAGCGATACCTATACATATGTACATATGTATGTACTTAGTTTCGATATGTATACAAATCTCGCACGAAATGTTTTCCTGCGTCTGTTTGTTTATTTGCCAAATCTGCGCATCATGACTAACTGTGTTTAGCCAAAATATGTAGTGCGATGTTCATTGGTAAACATATATGTAAATGTGGCATTTCGATTAAAATTTGCGTAAATAAAATCAAAGATAAATGCACCAATAACAACTTAACGCATATCAGCAACTAAGTATAACAACAAAAAACAAGCAAAATGAGCTTGTTTTTATTATGCTTTCAATTAGTAATGTTGATTTGCGCACTAAAACTATCAAAATCAAACAATATGCATGCGTGATTTATCACAACGCAAATGAACGAGTAAATGAGTGGCGGCACGAAGGAGTGAGTGATGAGTGGGGGAGAAAGAGGGCCAAAAGCTTTGCGGCAAGCACAATGACAAACCCATCAGCGGCAGCATCATCAATTATCACTAAATCAGCAGTACAGTTATTTCTGACTCTTTGATGGTGTGAGTGTGTGATCTGTTTGTATATGTGAGTATTGTTGTTGTTGTTGTTTTAGTACTGTTATTGTTTTGTGTGGCGCTCTTCAGCTGCAGGCTGTGCTTACAATAATATTTTGCCGCCACCCACTAATTTGACCACGTCTGTGTGGCAGAGTTCAAGCATTTGAGATTTTCGTTTGCGATACCCGATAATTGTAAGTAAATAACGGTATATTTGTGTATGTGCCACACAACACAACACAATAAATAATAAAATAAATACAATATAGAAAATTGCTGTGTGCAAATATTTTGACATACTCGAAACATTAACGGCACAACAAAGCGCATGCTGGGCTTTTGTATGAGCAGCACCCCGTCCCCCCTTCCACTTACCGAAACAGTGCCACTGGCAATGTTTAAATGTGCTCAACGCTTGAGTAGCTTTTATGGGTGATGATTTCGAGCTTCCAGCCTCGGAGTTCCAATGCTTTGCTTTGTTATCCGCAAATATCTAATATGACTGATTACTGTGGCATGACAAAACGAAATAATAAATTGTGTGACTTTACTGTGGCCCGTTACTTATAGTTCATTTGTGCTGCGCAAAACTCACGCTCACACTGCGACGGCGACGATAAACAAAATCCATTTTGACCCTTTTTGACACATAAAAGTGGCATAAAGTGCACGGAAAATAAAAGTGTCCATTACTCAATCCCAAGCAAGCGCTCGCCATTGTGTATAGAACGGGTGTAGCGCGCGCAACAACACGCTTGGTGGGGTTCCCAAACTGCTTTGGGCTGCCTATTTATTTATTTACGTCTTCTACAGCGCGTATGTGTTGTTCTTGTTGCTGTTGTACAAGTCAACAACTGCCCATTCGTTTACGCAGATTTTTTTTCCTGCTCTTTTATCCGTCCTTTATTTATTTTTATTTTGTATTTAGTTTCGCTTCAAACGGGTTTTCTTCGTGTCCAAGGAAGGCATATCCATCATTGCCTCTTGCCACACACTCATGCTGCAAAGCATTCGTTCATGCGCCAGCGCTGTCAAATGTGCTGAGCGTACGTGTCCATTTTTGTGTTGACAGCTTTGAAGCGCTTACTTTCTTTCCTACACCTACAAACACACGCATACACTTGAGTAGAGCGTAAATGTGCGCACACCTAAAATGGCCACAAACCCAACACATTTGTTATAGCCTTAACCACATACTTCATAATCTAGGCACAAAGTGTCCAGCAGCCATTTAACTCATGTGCACACACACACACACGCATACACATGAATAAAGACATATGTATGTATGTGCACATGTATTTTTATAAATACTTATGTGTTTTAGCGCCCTTACGGCAGACCCTTTATATACTAGCAAACTTTATTTAAGGATTTTGCTTATAAACAAAAGCCAATACCATAGCGAAAGAAGCTCAAAGCAAACTGATCAGCACCACAAAAATATCCTTAATAATTTGCCTAAATCAACAGGACGCTGGACGTTCGTATGTTGCTTGCTAGACAAATATACACACATATGTATGTATGTTCTTATTTACAAATGTATATCCACGACGAGAGTACTTGACTTGAGCTCTCGGCAAGCTCGTTGCTCAGTGTCTTCACTAATTTTCCAACTTCGATTCCTCTATTCTCATTGGCTCTATTTCATGTAACACTTATTTTTTTGCATAGACTTTCATACCAAAGTCGCTAGATTTGATAAGTTACCTTATTGGTTACCTACATATATGTTAGCTGTCAAGCTTGCCGTAAGTGGTTTCAAATTTCGAGTGACTTAATCTGACTTAACGTAACTCAACTTGAATTAACCTAACCTAACTTAACTTGATTTTACTTAACGTAACTTTACCTAACTTGACGTAGCGTAGTTTAACTCAACTTAACTTAAGATATCATAACTTAACATAACATAACTCGCGTTTACTTGACGAAACTTAACTGGACTTAACTTAATTTGACGTAACACAACGTAACGTAACTTAACATAGCATAACTTAACTTAACTAATTTGATTTAAGTTGTTTCAAATTTCAGCTTTACTTAAGCTAACTTGACGTAACGTAACTTAACATAGCATAACTTAACTTAACTAATTTGATTTAAGTTGTTTCAAATTTCAGCTTTACTTAAGCTAACTTGACGTAACGTAACTTAACATAAGTTGTTTCAAAATTCAAGTGACACTCCAAGTAAGCCGAAGCTTCACTCATAACTAAAATTCATACTTGTTTCTTCAAATATTTTCAAGGCTTTGTTATTACTTGGAAAGGCAAACGAGGCAAAATCGTATGTGGTGATATTCATTGAAGTTCTTCTGATTTCCACAAAAAATTGAAATATTATAGCAGGACCCTGAGAAAGCTCCTGCTTATCAAATATTCCACCAAAATGTGTACTGTTGCCTAATTAGTCGTCAGATTTAACAATATTTTTTGTACGTGATTTAAAGTTTAGGAGATAGTGGGCTCGAATTAATGCCTACAAATTACCTCAAATATTTGCGTAGTGTGACATTAGTAGTAAAATTATCTATAGACAAACAAAGAACTGTACCCTCTACATGGCATCTGTTTATGCTTAAAATTATTATAAAGTCTAGTAAAAATATATCCATAATTTTTCATACACATGATATGTAGTTGGAATGACCGATTTCGTTCAAATATGCACCCTTCTATGCGATAACTTGTTGCCATTCAGAAGGTAATTTCATAATAGCACTCTCATAGTATCTCTAGTCCTTACTGGCAAAAAACTCGGACAGYCGATTTTCGCAAGCTTTTTTGAGGCGACTTTTTCACCAGAAAAATCATTCACGATTGACAGAAACAGGTAGGAGTTTCTTGGTTCCAAGTATTGCTTTTTAAGTTTCTTACCGTCAAACGCGCTTACGGAACTTCTGGCAACTCACTATCGATTTGGGTGGTCTAGCGTTGTCCTATTTCCCACCTACTGGTTTGGATTTAGGGGTGCAGCTTATAGTAGACGATTTCTTGCCGATCCGATCAAGCACACAGCAAAACCTTCTTCACCGTCAATCCTGGCTTGGTCACTTTTCACGACGGCTCAGCGCTATTCGACTGCGACCGCTTTCGCTTAATGTTGTCATAAGTGATCTATTTATCCTCACCACTAACCATCCACTGGCGTGCTGTTCTAAACTCGGCTATAATCGCGTAAGCGGTGTCTACGCCAATAAAAAAGAAAAAGTAACCATCCGCATCAGAAATTAATGGAAATTTATTGCGATGCAGCTTTTTTTTTTATCTAACTTTACTTTAATGGTTCGACACTAGTGCAATGTTTAGCTTCTGGGCTGGCTAATGGAGTGAGTGCCGAAATTTATTGCTCTGAGTTGGATTTCAAACGATTCTTCACGCTTCCGGAATACTGCAGTATCTTCTAGACACGCCTAGGCGGTTAGGAAAGCGGCTGAGATAGCTGAGAACGTAAGAGACAACATAAAGAAGATCGCTACATATAGCCAGGCACCTTTTAAAGCAATAATATCACATCATATTACTTCTGAGAGGGTCCTTAGGAGCAGGACGGCATGAATGAAGCACCTGCCAGAAGGTGGCTGCATATATAATTGGATCCTGGTCACAAAAGAATTCTGGAAAACAAAATGGCTGATGAGATTGCCAAAAGTATCATCCGTCTTGCTAACAAATCAGGGCAGAAATTACGTAGGTCGCTAAAAACGACCTACATATGTAATGAAATTTCCGAAATGCCTGACACATGGATCAGGGTGATATGGCATGCTTTAAAGACAAGCAGCATCACCAAGTTGTAGTACAAGAAACAATACGCAAGCTTTTTACTCACACTGTCTTGAAAGGAATGCAGAAGGAAGTAAGCATGAGAGAGATGCTGGAACACCTCCTTTGCTGCTGTCCAGTCTTATCTCGAACTTGTCTTAGATATCTAGGAGCTACGTACTTCAAGGGACTAGATGAAGTATCAAAATGATAAGTCACACTTAATGTTCGCAAAAAGCATTGATCTCCAGTATAGCGTATACTTTAACTCGAATTAAACAGTAATCGACCATAGTGATTTTTATTTTTCCGATATTTTCGACAGTTGACCCTCCAATGTTTGTTCAGTGAGATTTTCGAGGTATTATTTTTTTTCAAATAGCTGTAATCGAAAGAAAATCCTTCCTCCATGTCTTTATGAGTTGTATCTCAAAGACCTGTGTAAAATTTCATGAAGATCGGTTGAGTAGTTCTCGAGAAATGTTGACAACCGATTTCAAAACTACAGTTTGGAGAAAAACGCGTTTGAAGACGGCGCACGTAGCCAAACTAGCCTCAAGTGCATAAGTTCTCAAGGCTATATCTCCGAAACTACTACGGATCAACATGAAAATTTAGGATAATATTCTACAGCTGTTATATAATTTAATAAAACCATAAAAATATTAGATTTTTTGAAACCCGTGAACCCATGACCCCTTAAGGGGCTATACCAGTGTGACGCATGGAAAATTAGGCGATTTTCGTGAACTTTGTTAAGAGAAAGCACTCGATTGAATATTTTGAACTTTTTTGAACGTAATAAACTATATTTTCAGCTATGTATATTTGAATTTTTTTTTTTTTTACAAAAATGTTGAAAAAAAACGGAGTTCTGGGCTGCCTTCGGAGTTGCAAAAAAACGTGCCCCAGCTGCTGGCATGATTCTGGTCGAATGAGTGGCTGAAACAAATAAAATTGAGAAGTGTAAAGCTATTTGCTATATAAAACGACGTAATTTTGAAAAAAAAAAATCGTTTTTTTTAGGTAAAAAATGATCATTTGGCACTAAATGCCAACAATTTCTCATTGAGTTATGACGCCAGCAATTTTGAAAAATGTCGTTTCGAGAAAAACGCGTTTAAAGTTTCACTTATATAGGTTTGCACCTCCGAGCAGACGCTCTTTAGAACGCTGTCATCCAAAAACTATTCAAGATACCATCTTCCCGATTTCACAGCATATTTATGGAAAATTAAAGAAGCAAATAAAAAAAAATCTTTTGTTTTTTTGAAAGTGTCACACTGGTATCGCCGCTTAAAGTATGAGAATACCGTGGAACTTGGTTTGCGTTCGAGTTTTTTTCTACCTTTTCTTTCTTTTGTATCACGGTTATAGATTTTCCTTGAAAATACCTAAAATACCGGTATCAACTCAGCTGTATGTTCATTCTGTTTTATTTTGTTTTAACTAGAGATTTTGGCTATTCATTGTTCTGGCCCTCCAACATCATTAAATTTACAAGGAAAGTTGATGTTTTTGCCTTACATGCATATTTTGGTTTTAGCTGGTGTTCGTTTATTGCTCGTTTGAGTAGGAAATCAAAGTGAGATCTTTTTTCTTACTGCTGTGGCATGAGAAACACTCAGTAATAGTTGAGTTCCTTACTATTTCCTTAAGCAAAGTTTGTATTGTAGCGCCACCCTTATTGGTACAATTCATACCATAAACTATCTGGTTAAGTTCTCATCCACTTGTTTGCTCTCGTTATTTGCAAAGAGTGGCTGCGGAGTTGAAGTGTAGTGCCAATAAAAAGAAATAAGTTGCAGGAACACAGCTATACACATACATATATGTATGTACATATGTATATTTTAGATCCGCACACCCAAGTGGTTGGCTTAGAAGTTGCAAAGCAAGCTTTGGCGAATTGGCAAAAGGGGCGAAAACGATGCGACTGTGACACACACACACACACACACACACACATTCGTGTGCTTGTAGTAGTGAAGTAAACAAAAATAGAATTAACATCCTTGTTAGTTGAAAAAACACGTTCGTTAAATAATCTTGCCCGAGCGACAGGACTAAGGATAATACAATGGATTGGGCATGGCACAACACCCGGCTGCCCACGACAGATTTTTCGGCTTTCGGTGCGCTCAAACACGCTGTCATTGACGTGTCGATGTTGTGTTGATGAGTCGCTCTTGTCTCGTTACCAACAACGTTGTTGTTGTTTTTGTTGTGCTACTTTTCCTCTATTTATTTGCTCACTTCTCTTTTTCTATTTATCCAAATGTCTGCTGCAGCCTCATGTATCTCATTTTTTTCCTGTGTGTATGTGTGTGTGTGTGTTTGTGTGACTGTGTGAATTGTAACAGTTTGTTTGCGCGATTCGGTTGGATTTTTCCGGTGCTTTCTTTCATTGCATTTCATTCCGTTACGTTGCTTTATTTCACATGAAGCAAGTTTGTATTTTATTTTCTATATTGTTGGCACACACACACACATACGTATATATATATACATATGCGGAGTGAATACTTGTTTGCCATTTCGTTGCTGTTTTTGTCACCCACTCGAGCAGTAAAAGGCAGTCATACACATACCTACACACTCACACAGAAGCGCTGTAAAAGGATAACGACCACACGTCCTTAGGTTGTCGAGCATGATTATGACATTGAATATGGCGCAAAGGCGGACTACGGTTGACGAGTGTACACACATACACATGCATACATACATATAAACAACAAGCATATAACGGCACATCAGCGCATTGGCTAAAGGACAAATATTTTAACAAGTGTCAAATACACACGCTACTTAAAAACACGTACGCGTCATTTCATTTCGAATTTAAGGAGAAGGGCGATCAGTCGTACGAAGGCGTGCGCTGCTGTTCGTGGCACAACGGTAGTACGAAAGTTTTGCCATTGTGTGCATATTTGCACATTGCTATGAGTGTTGCGTGCTTCACAGCTGTTGGTTGCAAGTTTTTAAATTTTTTCCACTTTTTTATTTTTTCAAATAATTTTTCTTCTCACTTTTTTTTACTTTCCTTTTAATTTTTTTACCCTTCTTTCCATTTGCTTTGATTTTCCTTTGCACATGCCATGGTCTGCCGTTGATGGCAGCCTTTTTGACAGTTGTTAACATTTTTATTGCTTTCTATTTACCGTTTAATGCGTCAACTTCTTTTTTTTTTTTTTTTTGTTGTGCTGCTTTTAATTTGGGTATTTGTCCAAATTGCACCTTTTAAGCGTATTTTATACTTGTAAAATATTTGCCATGCTTAATTTAGTAAGGGTCCGAGCAACCAACCGAGCGCAACAAGCGTTGATTTTTTTCGTTACAACTATGTAATTCTGTAAAGGAGATGTTCCAGTCTAGAGGTCCGAATTTTGAGCATTGTTTGGCAATTGATAAAAAATATATAATTTGTTTTTTACTATATTCAGAACTCGCAAAAATAAATATAAAAATCTAGAAAGATGGAAAAAATAAAAAAAAAACTTACTTTTGGTTGGATCGAGTCTATAATCTTCTCTCTCTTCTTTGCTGGTATAGTCGAGTTCACAGCACCGCATGGCTGTTGTGTCCTTGTTATTGGAGGTGTTTTTTTTTTAAGTGAAGATGAAGAGGAAGACCTCAATTAAGTTGCAAGGACAACATGGTGAAGGACCGAGCTTCGCTTGGAATCTCCAATTGTTAATCGTGTAAGCGGTGTATACGCCAGTAAAGAAGAAGAAAGATCCCAAACCCAACGCACAACTCAGGGGAATGATGATTCGCGCTTAAGTTCACCTTCAAGCGGATGCTTTGGGCTACCAACAGCAGGATACTTGGTCTAAAATAATAGTTTGTCCTCCTAATACTATAACATTCTTCAATGCCTATTTCTCACAAGAATTTGATTTTGATGGGTTCAATTTATGTATCAGCTATATGCTATAGTGTTTCGATCTTAACAATTCAAACGTCGTAAAGATATCTCGTCAAATAAAAAAGTATTCCCTATACGCTAAACTGATCCTACAAGGTTTGTCCAGAAAGTAATAGGACTGAGTTGATTTAAAAAAATTTATTGAACCAATCGTTACAATTTTTTAAAAACTTTATAAATAGACTTGGCTGCAGCGTCACCAAAGGCATTTTTCGGAATAGTCTTGAAAGCCGAGTGTCATGCTGCTTGGATCACCTCAAAATGCTTGCTTTTCATCAGCCTTTTCAGGCAAGGAAACAAAAAAAGTCCGGGGAGGCCACAGCTGGGCTATAGGGCGGCTGCGGAAACGTTGGGTTGCCGGCCTTGATTAGGTAGCAGTTCACAAGAAGTCGGTGTGAGCCAGGGAGTTGTCGTGGTGCAACTTCCAATCGGCTGCGATGACTTGTCGAACCCGATTGACCCTTCGTTTGAGTCTCTATGATTTCCATGAAAAATTTGGCGTTGACGGTTTGTCCAGGAGAAAAAAATTCATGGTGGACAATGCCTTTGATGTCAAAGAACATAATGATGCTAAGTTTTTAATTTGAATTTGCTCATTCATCGCGATCTGTTCCCGGCTCACCAAAAAGGCCTAGTGCCACCGAAACACACCACTTCTTGTTGAAGCAGCGTCTGTGTAAGATCACATCAAACGTCTCTGTCACAGATTCGCCGAGTTTCACACAGAATGCAATCGCGTACCTCTGCTCTAACGAACGGCGCTTTTTCGACTTGCACCACTCACAGAAACACGTCGCGCGAAAATGTTTGTCCTGACTCTTTAGGTGCTCGGAGACAACTGGCCAGCTGCTCGTTCCTTAGCTAGGAATCCAGTCAGTGCGCGCACGTTCCGAAGTACGGTCGCGCAGGAAGAAAGCCAGTTGTATTACTTTCCGGACAAACCCTGTGTACAGGTTTGATATTTATCGGCTCGGTTACTTTAAGCACTGCAGTGCATGAGATCCAATTCATATTTTATAGTATCTTGGTCAAAACTTCAAATCCTTACTTTTTGACTGCGATACAAACTTAATAAGCCTGGTGGACCATCGCCGTCCCTCATTTGGATCCAATTCGTACAGTTTTAAAGAACAGATTGGAATCTTTATGTCGTAAAATATAACGATTGTAAGTACTGTTTTACTGCCAAACATTATTATAGGTTCCACGTCTTTTGAATTATAGTCGTATAAGCATGTGTTTGATATCCTATGAAGATCCAATTTTCGAGTCAAATTGTATTATACGATATCAGTAGCATGCACTTTAGTGCAATGGCTTAGTTTGAACCCAAAAAATACTGCAGTCGAAATCATTGATTTCGATTCTATCCGCTGAGAAATCAAATTAACTGGTACTTTATCGAAGTCTTTGTTAGAGTCAGAATAGCTAAATCGACGATTTGTTGTTAATTATACCTCGATCGATATTTTGCTATATATTATATCTTTTAAAATGTTTAACCCAAAATCCCCTGGCGGCCTGGAAACAGTTCGTTCCTGTTGCAGTAGGGATGCATTTAGCTTATTCAATAAAGAAGACTTACCATATCTTGGTTTACATAAAAGGTCTGGATTAAGGTGCGAGCCGAACTGATGATCAGCCTGACTGCAAGCCCTTAAATAGCCCACTCTCTGGATGTCTGGCACCCTTCGTAAGAAGATACATGTAATGCTAATGTTATGTTAAAGGCATGCCATGTTAACTTACTGATAATGTGTTTCATACGAAATGTACTAGGCGCCCAGCATGCGCCAGTAGGTTGCCACTGCTAAATCA